>NC_048566.1:94262794-94562794 GCF_013265735.2 Oncorhynchus mykiss
TGTGCATTTGATTCGATACACCGTTCAGTGCTCATGTACACCCTCATCTAGCAGAGGTAGGCGACCCTTGGTCCTGGAGCGTCGCAGACACTTCGTGTTTTTATTGGAAATTTTACCCGACCTGAAAGACCAGGTGTGTTAAATTTAGGCAATCGCTGAACTGATCAATTAGCTCAGTCGGTCAGGTGTGGTGCCTAGTTGGAACAGAATCCTGCAGTACCTTCAGAGTTCCAGGAACAGGGTTGCCCTGATCTGTGTAATGGATCCAAATGGCAGCTAGAGGGCAGGTGTCAATCTTTAGCCTGGTCCCAGATCTGTTTGTGCCGTCTTGCTAACTTATACGGCCATAGCAGACATAGGAGTTGGCAACTCAGCACAAACAGATCTAGGACCAGGCTAGTCAATCTGCCATAGTGTTATGTAAACTGATCTGACTAGAGCTTTGTCTACATCCCAAATAGCTCCTTCTTCCCTACATAGTTCACTATGGGCGCTGGTAAAAAATAAATAAATGATGTGCACTATGTAGGGAATAGGATGCCATTTGGGACAGAGCTCTTAGCTGGCTGTCAGTGAACAGTACAGAAACAGCTGTAAGAAGAGCCAGGACTGAGCACACACAATCCCTGGTCACAGATCAATCTTTAGGATTTAAGCCCGATAATGAAACAACTGACGCTGGGATATTTGGGGTTCAGTGTAGATAAGCCGGCAACGTGTTTGTAGATCACAGTGTTGAGCCTGTGATCGAGGTTGAGAATGTATACAGATGCTTTGGGGATTCGGCTGAGAGAACATTCCAACACATTCCCACTCTGCGTTGATGAGTAATGGTGTATTCTCTGGATTAGAAGTAGTAGGATTAGACTACAGTTAAATATACAGTAATCAACACGTTCATTTTTATACATGAGTTATTGGATGTATTTTTATGAATACTAAGAGGTTTCAAAATCCAAACATATTTTATTTTTCTATAGTGTAGAAATTGGACTATATACGGTCAGAAAGGCATAGATTGGCTAATATCCATATGATCCAAATACAGTATACCAAAACCAATCTAGAATACTTGAGGATCCTGACTAGACAGGGCAAAGACATCTAGTAGGTGCTTCCCTCTAGTGGCTGATGTTTGATTAGAAATCAACCTAATGTGTCATTTCCTTCAAATTATGATGTTTATCAGTACAAATTCACCAGAGACAGTACATTTACCTCAAAGCATTTCCTTGTTCAAGCCTGCACATGTCCTCCTGCAAGCTACCTGTATTTCATTCTCAGAATTGAAGGCTTCACATTGTACCATCACAACACATCTCCAACACATGTTATCCTTATTGTGTACATAGGCCTGCGTTTTCAGGGACGTGCAGAACATTTCTCGAGGACAATGGACCTGTACTGTGTTTGGTTGATCATCTTTGGACTGACTCTGACGTCAACTCTCAGGATTCTGGAATGGCCACCCCTGAACTGCACACAACTGGTATGTTTTAACCAACACAGTTGTTCTTTACTGTAATTAACTGTAGAAATGATCAAAACACACTGGGACTATGCGCACCGGAGAGCGCCCGTCACGTGACACATTCCACTCCATTGTATTTTACTAATTTGGCGCAATACAGCCAAACACACTTTGCAAATGTTTTTTTTGTTGTTTGTTTATGTTTCAAGCGTACGCCTGCTAATAGTACACATGTCCCAAGTTTCTATATAAAATATCACACGCGAGAAGGAAGTTATATAACAAATTCATTTTAAATTGACCTGTACTCAGAAGCGAATTGTGGTGAGTACACGCCACTGATAATGAGAGCGCAAGCCAGTCACGTCACATTTTTATCCAGCAGGCTCTCAGGAATTTAGATGTTCTATTTTCATAGCCACTGAGGGTTTTTTCCTAATCTTTATTAATTTAATGTTTATGTGATGTGTTATGTTCTGAGATGTTGAAATGTATAGGCTAATACATTGAGAGTATTGATTATATAATAAGATATTGTCATTGAAGAAATACCTGTTGAGGTGCATTTTGGATTATACCAGTTTTAAGGGTTGGGTTTTTCATCTGTTCAGGTTGCTTATAGAGCTCCACAGTGGAGGTGTCATAATACCCATAAAACCTAGTGGTCAAACAGGGAAATGGTTCCAATCGTTTTTTTCCACGATCAATTTTTCCCATAGGGGATTTTAGAAACACAAAATAAGGGCTGTTTTAAGCATAGTTTTACCCTGGCGTGATGTTTTGATAACCATGTAATTCTCTCGGACAAGGTGACTTTTATCAATATATTCAGCTTTATTTACTCTCAGATCCGAAAATGCTAACTATCATCAAAGTAGACATCATCAAATCCCCACAAGCTCCTGCACATCATCTCTTGCAGACACATTTGCTAACAGGTATTGTGTCAATTAAAAAATTGCACAGAACAGTTCACAGAATTGTCAATTTAAAGAAATGTAGCCAATTTATTCATGACTAAATTTAGCTAACATTAGATAGTTAATCCAGAGATTCCTACCTTTGTCTCAATTCGGCAGTCTCCTCCAGATCATTGTGGTATTTGTAGTTCTTTATGATAGCCACATTAGCAGATAATTAGCATTTCATTTTTTGTGGGGAAAATACAGGTGAATATATTGATAAAAGTCACCTTGTCTTAGAGAGATTTACACGGTTATCAAAATGTCATGCCAGGGTGAGACTACATGAAATACAGCCCTTTTTTTAAGCGTTTCTAAAATCCTCCATGGGAAAAATGAATGGCGGAAAACAACTGGAACCAAATCAAATCAAATGTATTTCTATAGCCCTTCTTACATCAGCTGATATCTCAAAGTGCTGTACAGAAACCCAGCCTAAAACCCCAAACAGCAAGCAATGCAGGTGTAGAAGCACGGTGGCTAGGAAAAACTCCCCAGAAAGGCCAAAACCTAGGAAGAAACCTAGAGAGGATCCAGGCTATGAGGGGTGGCCAGTCCTCTTCTGGCTGTGCCAGGTGGAGATTATAACAGAACATGGCCAAGATGTTCAAATGTTCATAAATGACCAGCAGGGTCAAATAATAATAATCACAGGCAGAACAGTTGAAACTGAAGCAGCAGCACGGCCAGGTGGACTGTGGACAGCAAGGAGTCATCATGCCAGGTAGTCCTGAGGCATGGTCCTAGGGCTCCGAGAGAGAGAGAGAAAGAAAGAGAGAAAGAGAGAATTAGAGAGAGCATACTTAAATTCACACAGGACACCGGATAAGACAGGAGAAGTACTCCAGATATAACAAACTGACCCTACCCCCCTGACACGTAAACTACTGCAGCATAAATACTGGAGGCTGAGACAGGAGGGGTTAGGAGACACTGTGCCCCCATCCGATGATACCCCCGGACATTTCCTTCATTGATCTCTAGGTTTTATGGGTATTATGACTCATACTGTGGTACTCTATTCAGGGGAGTATTAGGCTGTTTGTTATTTAGCGATTCTACGTTTATATGCCAGTATTCGTCAACGTTTTGTAAATATCCACGTGTTCAGCTCACCTTCTGCACCTGGAAATAAATACCACGATTTTGCACCTGACTCTTTATGCTTCTCAATCGGACCGCCTGACAAGACCGCCTCGGATCCGTTATCTTCCTCTCACTTCATTGTATTTGTTGTAATAGCCTATTGCACAGTATACCTTTTTTTTTATTTTTGTTTTCCAGGATCTTCAATGCAGCGTTCAAATTAGTAAGTGTCATCTGACTATGGGGAAAGTATCTTGTCTTGATTGCTGTAAATACCGGGTACACAGTTGGGAAAACCCAAGGGGGTCTCTGTATTATAAAAATGGCATAGTGAAATGGTAAATCATGACATGTGCAGTTGAACATAAATATTGTTAACACGTACAGTATTTTGTTCAATACATTTCAATATGTCCAATGATGACAAACACTGTGAATACAGATCATTCATTGTCATACCATCTATTGAATCTGCCAGATAACTGTTCAGACGAGGGCTGGATTATACCCAGACACCAGGCGCCTAACGGTCCCCTGTGGCACTCAGGTTCACAGCAGCATGTGTTTGTGAGGAGAGGGGAGAGTGGTGATCTGCTACCCGTGATGTCTCTGAGCTGGAGCCTTCAGATCAATGGTAATGTACACAGCGATTCTTATTATTTGATAGGCAAGTAAAACTGGATGCTTGCTTCTGCCGTTGTGCCGTTGAAGCAAGGCATTTCATCCCTAATCTGTTCCCGGTGCGCTGCACTGCGTTGTGACAGACCCTGTGCTCTAGCAGCTCCAACGACGATGTAATCATCTTCTTCTTCCTTGATCTAATCAACAGGAGGTGTAATCAATGGGACCAGTGGGACCGAGGTGCACGTCACTGAAGAGGACAGTAATAAAAGCATATGTGTCCGATACATCTTCCATAACAAAATACAAAACATGATGATTAACTGGAAGCCGGTAAAACAATGATACTGGATGTGAATCTAAGTGATGGAGGTTTGCTGAAAGGTGGAAATGAATAGTCAGATATGAAAATAACCTTCTGTTTTGTTAGACTGATATCTATTTACTTGACTTTCTTTTAGTGGACATTTTCCTTGGACAGAGTTGTGGTGGACCCCGAAAACAAGTATTCTGTTTCCATCTACAACTTACCAAAACCAGACCTGGGGAATTACAGACTTGACAAAATCTTTACAATCCCAGGTGAGGCAGACATGGAATTCGATTGGAAAAGTGATTCGGTTAAACTTCTGAATGTGTATTGAAATGTAGACCTGTATGTTATCATGATCAGGATGCATGGATCCAAGAATAAAAGCAGCCAAGGTGTGTTTGGAAAACGGTAAGGCTCACAATTACAGTCAGGTAATAGTTAATACAGAAAGTAATCAAGGGCTTGGATATATCTACAACAACACTGAGTATGTTGCATCATTCCAGGCAGTCTTTGGGATCCCCAGTTGTCCTGGACTGTGTCAGTGGATGGAGGAGAGAGACTGATCATCACAGTGGGTTTTAATACAGCTGAGTTCTCTGACGAATACCAGATATCCATCCAGAACACTCAACACTCACAGCATGTCATGAGGGTAGGTATCTGTGGTCAACAACACTCACAGCATGTCATGAGGGTAGGTATCTGTGGTCAACAACACTCACAGCATGTCATGAGGGTAGGTATCTGTGGTCAAAAACACTCACAGCATGTCTTGAGGGTAGGTATCTGTGGTCAACAACACTCACAGCATGTCTTGAGGGTAGGTATCTGTGGTCAACAACACTCACAGCATGTCATGAGGGTAGGTATCTGTGGTCAACAACACTCACAGCATATCACGAGGGTAGGTATCTGTGGTCAACAACACTCACAGCATGTCACGAGGGTAGGTATCTGTGGTCAACAACACTCACAGCATGTCACGAGGGTAGGTATCTGTGGTCAACAACACTCACAGCATGTCACGAGGGTAGGTATCTGTGGTCAACAACACTCACAGCATGTCACGAGGGTAGGTATCTGTGGTCAACAACACTCACAACATGTCACGAGGGTAGGTATCTGTGGTCAACAACACTCACAACATGTCACGAGGGTAGGTATCTGTGGTCAACAACACTCAATGATGAAACATTGGTCATTGATTACTGTGTTCCTGGAACTTATTACTGTGTCATGATTTCTTCAATTCCCTTCAATTCCTGTTTCAGGAGAATAGAACATCATTGAATGTGACTTTTGAACTGGATGTATGGCAGCTGCCTCCATGTGAAATGCTAATTGTGGTAAGTTTCATTTCCTATAGCAACCATTTGTTTTCAATTTCACTGACTGACCTAACCACAAACATACTTTTTTTTCTCTCAAAAGATTCAGCCATTTTTTATACGGTGCAAGAGCAACTGTTTACATCACCAGACAAAGTGTAACTACTGCTCCTGTGAGTAAAATGTATTTGCCATCTAAATGACTTATTTTGTCCAACGGTCATCTCATTGATTTCCACTTTTATCTTTGTCTGATAAATTTATTGTATTGTTTTTTTCCCCAGACTATCAAAGGCCTCCCACTTATAGCCGATCTTTGATAATAAAAGCATTACTGGGGCTAATCATGGCTGGTGGTTTCCTGACTTATTTGCTGCAAAAAACATCCCATACAGGTTTGTTGGTTAATAGATTAACCTTTCACTAAATAAAAACAGAATAGTAAACTACATGCCTCAACTGGTAAAATATCGTTTATATTTCTGCGCACTCTATTCCATTTCTTCTTCTCCTTCCTAGATCCAGGAAGCCAGCTCCTGACCACGCCCAGAGGTGAACTGGAGGGAGTCCAAATACAAGAGAGAAAAAGAAAAGTCCTCATCATCTACTCTCTGGACCATCCTCTGTATATAGAGATCGTCCTGAAGCTCTGTGCTTTCCTCATGGCTAAGTGTGGCATAGAGGTGAGAACGAGGACCACAATGGACATTTTGACTGTTGTCTGTTGATATTATTGTGTTTTTAATCCTCTATGATTTTTTTAATGTATGTATTGTGACTAGGGCACCTCTATGGGATGGTTCTAGCCTAGTCCTGGATTTGAAATCCTACTCAATAATGAATCTCCATTGAAATAGCATTGTGAAATACTGTAGGCTTAATCTGTGTCTGGAAACCAGCCCTATATGTACATTCAATTTGTCAAATAAAGTGAATTAATTGACTCATTTAGGTGGTGCTGGACCTGCTGGACTCTGCCCGGCTGGGCATTGTGGGTAGTGTCCAGTGGCTGGACTGGCAGAGGGAACAGATTGTTAAATCCTCAGACAAGATCCTAATCCTGTGTTCACGAGGGGTAAGGGCCAAATGGAGAGCAATGTGTGATGGTGCCGAAACCCGGGTGATCCTGAGAGAGGATGTACGTTCCCCCATGGGGGACATGCTCACCCCTGCGCTCAGCCTCCTGGTGCCCAGCTTTGTGAGATCTGGAACGTTCCAGAACTACATGGTGGCTTACTTTGAGGACGTTTGTTCCGAGGAGGATGTTCCGTCTCCGTTTAACATCATAGTGAGGTACTGTCAGAGGGAGGGAGGGAGGGAGGGAGGGAGGGAGGGAGGGAGGGAGGGAGGGAGGGAGGGAGGGAGGGATACCTGCCCTGACTCATTCCTGTTCCCCTTTACAGGTACAAACTCATGAAGCATTTTGAGGAGCTCTTCTTCAGGCTCCTGGATAAAGAGAAACATGAGCCAGGGCGAGTGAATCGCATTGAAGGCATCACCGAGGACGAGTATTTTCAATGTCCCTCAGGGAAAGCATTGCGGGAGGCAGTGGAGGCTTTCCATGCCTATCAGCTGGAGCATCCAAACTGGTTTGAGGATGAACTAGTAAAGGACACAGATGAGGACGTGGAAGTGGAGGAACCTTCCCTGGAGCATCATGCTATAGAACAACCAACTGAGAGCCCCCTCACCATCAGACAGAGTGTGCCAGAGTGCATAGAAGATGGACCTTCCTCTCCCATCAATGATGTGACACCGTCAGAGAGGGATCACACGGTGTACTCTGCAACCCTTCACATGACAGAGGGACTCAATGAATCCAAACCATTTCCTCTCTCGGCGCACACACATATATGTGTTTCCCATCCAGCTGAGCAAGATGGGTCCTGTAACTCTGTCTTGGTAGGTTGGTATCCCTCTGTCAGCACACTTAAAGAAGGAACAGCAGTGTAATTTCACTGATGCCGCTAGGGAGTGATCCATCCCCAAGTCCACGCAGTGCACCACATCATCATCTTGAAGACATCTTGGGTTCAACTAATGTCTGTATGGGGTCAACAGGGACATACCAAAGAGAGGTCAATGAGAGGGTGTCAGTGTCACATACTGCAACTCATCTAACGTTACAGGCCCCACCACAAGCATATGTGGACCCTGTTGCACGGTGTCTTCCTATGACCTTTTGAGAGTGAAGACCGCGCACGTGTAAGAGTCGAGGGGGAAGCTCATAATGCTCTCAGTGGTGGAGTGAGGGGAACATGGAATGTGTCCAGAACAGAACGAAGTAACTACTCTCAAACCCACCTGCAACTCAATACAGTTTCAAGGCATTTAACATTTTGGCCGTTTATCCAATGCTCTTAACCAGAGCGACCCATAGTCAGTGCATTCAACTAAGGTAGGTAAGACAACCACATGTCACAGTCATTGCATGTTTAAAACTTCAATGAAGCAGCTATCACCAACATCAGTGCTAGTTAAAAAAAAGACAAGTGTTTGTGCAAGAAAAACAAGTACAACAATAAGGTGTTCATAGAGACTCACTGTGTTTAGTTCACTCTACCGTTGTCCTGCGGTGTTCAGTAAGTAAGCATTTCATTGTAGCGTGTACACTACACTGTATCTTATGCATATGACAAATAGATTTGATCAGGTAACTCTGTAGAAGGGACAGTTTTATATTTACTGGGGTGGGGGAGTGGTCCAAAATAGGGGAGGGTTGTCAAACTTTATTTTTGCTTTGGGGATGGTTGTGTAGTTTTATATTTGGCACAGAGGAGGGTAGTGTGTTTTTTTCGCTGGTTTACATTACCCACCTTGATTGTGCAATCCCAGTCACTTTTAAACATATTTGTACTGTGTAAATATATATTTATGTATAACATTTTTTTTACTGACAAATAAAATCAATCAATCCAAACTGTGCAGCTGCCATTTGATAAGTTGAAAGAGACAACTGTTTAAAAACACCCCAAAAGTTTAATAATATTCTGAGATTGTCAATCCAAGTCTTTGATACTGGGTAGATCTACAAGGTTGGGAGGGATGTATTTTCTGCAGTGGTGGAAAAAGTACTCAATTGTCATACTTGACTAAAAGTAAAGATACCTTAACAGAAAATGACTCAAGTAAAAGTGAGTCACCCAGTAAAATACTACTTGAGTAAAAGTCCAAGTAATTGGTTTTAAATATGCTTAAGTATCAAAAGCAAATGGAATTGCTAAAATGTGCTTAAGTATCAAAAGTATAAATCATAAAACAATTCCTTATATTAAACAAACCAGACGGCAAATCAATCAATCAAATGTATTTATAAAGCCCTTCTTACATCAGCTGATGTCACAAAGTGCTGTACAGAAACCCAGCCTAAAACCCCAAACAGCAAGCAATGCAGGTGTAGAAGCACGGTGGCTAGGAAAAACTCCCTAGAAAGGCCGGAACCTAGGAAGAAACCTAGAGAGGATCCAGGCTACGAGGGGTGGTTGTGCCGGCACCATGTCTTATTTTATTTTTATTGCCGAATTGCCAGGGGCCCTCTCCAACACTCAGCTATAATTTACAGAACAAAGCATCTGTGTTTAGTGAGTCCGCCAAGTCAGATGCAGTAGGGATGACCAGGGATGTTCTCTTGATAAGTGTGAATTTTCCTGTAAAAATGTAACCAGTACTTTTGGGTTAAAAACAAAGTAAAAGTACATTATTTTATTTCAGAATGTAGTGAAGTTAAAAGTAAAAGTTGCCAAAAATATAAATAGTAAAGTACAGATACTACTTAAGTAGTACTTTAAGGTATTTTTACTTAAGTACTTTACACCAATGATTTTCTGTTTGTCAAGATTGACATAGTCTATTTATTGTGGTGTTGAAAACACAACCCATGATTTTGAAGTCCCCAAGTCAGTATGTTTTGTTTATTGGTTGTGTGGTATATTGGCACTGTCTGTTACGGTGAGTGAATGAGGACCCAAAAGCGAATTAACTTAAACAGAGCTTCTTTAATTACCAAACATAGGTAGGCTCAGACGGACCGGCAGATTCCGACAGGACAAGACAAGGTTACAGCAAACATGACGACAGTCTGGTTCAGGCATGAAACACAACAAACAAGAATCCGACAAGGACAGGAACAAAAACAGAGAGAGATATAGGGGACTAATCAGAGGGAAAAGGGGAACAGGTGGGAGAAGGGGTGACGAGGTAGTCAAGAGGAGACAAGGAACAGCTGGGGGAAAGCGGGGGAGAAAAGGTAACCTAATACGACCAGCAGAGGGAGACAGGGTGAAAGGACAGGACAGAAAGACACAACATGACAGTACCCCCCCACTCACCGAGCGCCTCCTGGCGCACTCGAGGAGGAAACCTGGCGGCAAAGGAGGAAATCCTCGATCAGCGCACGGTCCAGCACGTCCCGAGAGGGAACCCAACTCCTCTCCTCAGGACCGTACCCCTCCCAATCAACGAGGTACTGGTGACCACGGCCCCGAGGACGCATGTCCAAAATCCTGCGGACCCTGTAGATGGGTGCGCCCTCGACAAGGATGGGGGGGGGGGGGGGGGGGAAGACGAGCGGGGGCACGAAGAACGGGCTTAATACAGGAGACATGGAAGACCGGGTGGACGCGACGAAGGTATCGCGGAAGAAGAAGTCGAACTGCGACAGGATTAATGACCCGAGAAATACGGAACGGACCAATGAACCGCGGGGTCAACTTGCGAGAAGCCGTCTTAAGGGGAAGGTTCTGAGTGGAGAGCCAAACTCTCTGACCGCGACAATATCTAGGACTCTTAGTTCTACGCTTATTAGCAGCCCTCACAGTCTGCGTCCTATAACGGCAAAGTGCAGACCTGACCCTCTTCCAGGTGCGCTCGCAACGTTGGACAAAAGCCTGAGCGGAGGGGACGCTGGACTCGGCGAACTGAGATGAGAACAGCGGAGGCTGGTACCCGAGGCTACTCTGAAAAGGAGATAGCCCGGTCGCAGACGAAGGAAGCGAGTTGTGGGCGTATTCTGCCCAGGGGAGCTGTTCTGACCAAGACGCAGGGTTGCGAAAAGAAAGACTGCGTAAGATGCGACCAATAGTCTGATTGGCCCGTTCTGCTTGACCGTTAGACTGGGGGTGAAAGCCGGAAGAGAGACTGACGGAAGCCCCAAGCAAACGGCAAAACTCCCTCCAAAATTGAGACGTGAATTGCGGACCTCTGTCCGAAACGACGTCTGACGGAAGGCCATGAATTCTGAAAACATTCTCGATGATGATTTGTGCCGTCTCTTTAGCAGAAGGAAGCTTAGCAAGGGGAATGAAATGAGCCGCCTTAGAGAACCTATCGACAACCGTAAGAATAACAGTCTTCCCCGCTGACGAAGGCAGTCCGGTGACAAAATCTAAGGCGATGTGAGACCACGGTCGAGAGGGAATGGGAAGCGGCCTGAGACGGCCGGCAGGAGGGGAGTTACCGGACTTAGTCTGCGCGCAGACCGAACAAGCAGCCACGAAACGACGCGTGTCATGCTCCCGGGTGGGCCACCAAAAACGCTGGCGAATGGAAGCAAGCGTACCCCGAACGCCAGGGTGGCTGGCTAACTTGGCAGAGTGAGCCCACTGAAGAACGGCCAGACGAGTAGGAACGGGAACGAAAAGAAGGTTCCTAGGACAAGCGCGCGGCGACGGAGTGTGAGTGAGCGCTTGCTTTACCTGCCTCTCAATTCCCCAGACAGTCAACCCGACAACACGCCCCTCAGGGAGAATCCCCTCGGGGTCAGTGGAGGCTACTGAAGAACTGAAGAGACGAGATAAAGCATCAGGCTTGGTGTTCTTAGAGCCCGGACGATAAGAAATCACGAACTCGAAACGAGCGAAAAACAGCGCCCAACGCGCCTGACGCGCATTAAGTCGTTTGGCAGAACGGATGTACTCAAGGTTCCTATGGTCAGTCCAAACGACAAAAGGAACGGTCGCCCCCTCCAACCACTGTCGCCATTCGCCTAGGGCTAACCGGATGGCGAGCAGTTCGCGGTTTCCCACATCATAGTTACGTTCCGACGGCGACAGGCGATGAGAAAAATACGCGCATGGGTGGACCTTGTCGTCAGAGAGGGAGCGCTGAGAAAGAATGGCTCCCACGCCCACCTCTGACGCGTCAACCTCGACAACGAACTGTCTAGAGACGTCAGGTGTAACAAGGATAGGAGCGGATGTAAAACGATTCTTGAGGAGATCAAAAGCTCCCTGGGCGGAAACGGACCACTTAAAGCACGTCTTGACAGAAGTAAGGGCTGTGAGAGGAGCTGCCACCTGACCGAAATTACGGATGAAACGACGATAGAAGTTCGCGAAGCCGAGAAAGCGCTGCAGCTCGACGCGTGACTTAGGGGCGGGCCAATCAATGACAGCTTGGACCTTAGCGGGATCCATCTTAATGCCTTCAGCGGAAATAACAGAACCGAGAAATGTGACGGAGGAGGCATGAAAAGTGCACTTCTCAGCCTTCACAAAAAGACAATTCTCTAAAAGGCGCTGGAGGACACGTCGAACGTGCTGAAGATGAATCTGGAGTGACGGTGAAAAAATCAGGATATCGTCAAGGTAAACGAAAACAAAGATGTTCAGCATGTCTCTCAGGACATCATTGACTAATGCCTGAAAGACAGCTGGAGCGTTAGCGAGGCCGAAAGGAAGAACCCGGTATTCAAAGTGCCCTAACGGAGTGTTAAACGCCGTCTTCCACTCGTCCCCCTCCCTGATGCGCACGAGATGGTAAGCGTTACGAAGGTCCAACTTAGTGAAAAACCTGGCTCCCTGCAGGATCTCGAAGGCTGAAGACATAAGAGGAAGCGGATAACGATTCTTAACTGTTATGTCATTCAGCCCTCGATAATCTATGCAGGGGCGCAGAGACCCGTCCTTCTTCTTGACAAAAAAAAACCCCGCTCCGGCGGGAGAGGAGGAGGGGACTATGGTACCGGCGTCAAGAGCTACAGACAAATAATCCTCGAGAGCCTTACGTTCGGGAGCCGACAGAGAGTATAGTCTACCCCGGGGGGGAGTGGTTCCCGGAAGGAGATCAATACTACAATCATACGACCGGTGCGGAGGAAGAGAGGTGGCCCTGGACCGACTGAACACCGTGCGCAGATCGTGATATTCCTCCGGCACCCCTGTCAAATCACCAGGCTCCTCCTGTGAAGAAGAGACAGAGGAAACAGGAGGGATAGCAGACATTAAACATTTCACATGACAAGAGACGTTCCAGGAGAGGATAGAATTACTAGACCAATTAATGGAAGGATTATGACAAACTAGCCAGGGATGGCCCAAAACAACAGGTGTAAAAGGTGAACGAAAAATCAAAAAAGAAATGGTTTCGCTATGATTACCGGAAACAGTGAGGGTTAAAGGTAGCGTCTCACGCTGAATCCTGGGGAGAGGACTACCATCCAGGGCGAACAAGGCCGTGGACTCCCTTAACTGTCTGAGAGGAATGTCATGTTCCCGAGCCCAGGTCTCGTCCATAAAACAGCCCTCCGCCCCAGAGTCTATTAAGGCACTGCAGGAAGCTGACGAACCGGTCCAGCGTAGATGGACCGACAAGGTAGTGCAGGATCTTGAAGGAGAGACAGGAGTAGTAGCGCTCACCAGTAGCCCTCCGCTTACTGATGAGCTCTGGCTTTTACTGGACATGAAGTGACAAAATGACCAGCAGAACCGCAATAGAGACAGAGGCGGTTGGTGATTCTCCGTTCCCTCTCCTTAGTCGAGATGCGGATACCTCCCAGCTGCATAGGCTCAGCTCCCGAGCCGGCAGAGGAAGATGGTAGTGATGCGGAGAGGGGGGCAACGGAGAGCGCGAGCTCCTTTCCACGAGCTCGGTGACGAAGATCAACCCGTCGCTCAATGCGAATAGCGAGTTCAATCAAGGAATCCACGCTGGAAGGAACCTCCCGGGAGAGAATCTCATCCTTTACCTCTGCGCGGAGACCCTCCAGAAGACGAGCGAGCAAGGCCGGCTCGTTCCAGCCACTGGAGGCAGCAAGAGTGCGAAACTCAATAGAGTAGTCTGTTATGGATCGATTGCCTTGACATAGGGAAGACAGGGCCCTGGAAGCCTCCTCCCCAAAAACAGATCGATCAAAAACCCGTATCATCTCCTCCTTAAAGTCCTGATACTGGTTAGTACACTCAGCCCTTGCCTCCCAGATTGCCGTGCCCCACTCACGAGCCCGTCCAGTAAGGAGAGATATGACGTAGGCGACACGAGCAGTGCTCCTGGCGTAAGTGTTGGGCTGGAGAGAAAACACAATATCACACTGGGTGAGGAACGAGCGGCATTCAGTGGGCTCCCCAGAGTAACACGGCGGGTTATTGATTCTGGGCTCCGGAGATTCGAAAGCCCTGGAAGTGGCCGGTGGATCGAGGCGGAGATGGTGAACCTGTTCTGTGAGGTTGGAGACTTGGGTGGCCAGGGTCTCAACGGCATGTCGAGCAGCAGACAATTCCTGCTCGTGTCTGCCTAGCATCGCTCCCTGGATCCCGACGGCTGAGTGGAGAGGATCCGAAGTCGCTGGGTCCATTCTTGGTCGGATTCTTCTGTTACGGTGAGTGAATGAGGACCCAAAAGCGAATTAACTTAAACAGAGCTTCTTTAATTACCAAACATAGGTAGGCTCAGACGGACCGGCAGATTCCGACAGGACAAGACAAGGTTACAGCAAACATGACGACAGTCTGGTTCAGGCATGAAACACAACAAACAAGAATCCGACAAGGACAGGAACAAAAACAGAGAGAGATATAGGGGACTAATCAGAGGGAAAAGGGGAACAGGTGGGAGAAGGGGTGACGAGGTAGTCAAGAGGAGACAAGGAACAGCTGGGGGAAAGCGGGGGAGAAAAGGTAACCTAATACGACCAGCAGAGGGAGACAGGGTGAAAGGACAGGACAGAAAGACACAACATGACACTGTCACGCCCTGATCATAGAGAGCCCTTAGTTCTCTATGGTGTAGGTCAGGGCGTGACTAGGGGGTGATCTAGTATAGATATTTTTATGTGGGTGCTAATATGGTTCTCAATTAGAGGCAGCTGTTTATCGTTGCCTCTGATTGGGGATCATATTTAGGTAGGTTGTTTCCCCACCTGCATTTGTGGGATATTATTTTGTGTATCACGTAGTAACGTTTCGTTGTTAGTTTATTGATTTAGTTTGTTTTGCTCTTGTTAAGTTTCACTTTATAATAAATATGTGGAACTCAACATCCGCTGAGCCTTGGTCCGTCTCTCCTCACTCACGTGACAGGCACAGAAACCTGTTGGTGTAAAATGAGTTGTGTAGGCCTAGTGAAAGAGGCAGGGAGAATGAGCTTGCATGGAATCAAACATATTTTATTTAATTACTCATGTGTTTCATTGTATATTCAACTTTTTGATACCAGAGTAGCTCTCATCTTAGCAAATTGTGTAACTGTGTGCATTGATAATAATGGATATATTTTAAGATATAGTTTTCTTATTCATATCATGTTAATTCCCAATTGCATAAACTCAAACTGGGTGAAACTGGGTGAATAGATACAGGTCAGAGTTCTCATGGTAAAGGCAAGCAAACTGTGTCAACAAAAGGCATGGCAGGGTCAAAGTTCACTCACTTTTCTGGCGAAAAAGTCTCTCATTCCTGAGTTTCTCACACACTGGAGAAGGTAAGCATTAAGAGCAGTATTGTTGGTAATGAGCTGATATGAATTATGGGAAATTGAATGAATGCCTAGTGCCATGTATACAAATATGTTAGTTATTATCAATTAATTAATATGCCTTAAATAATAACGGCATACTTGGGGATTTTGGCAATGAAACCCGTTATCTACATCCCCAGAGTCAGAGTAACTTGTGTATACCATTTGTATGTCTGCGTGCAGTTTGAAGGAAGTTTCTAACTAGCTTTAGCGCATTTGCTCTAGTTAGCATTGGCTCTATTCAGGAGTTAGCTGTGTTGTTGGCTAGATATTGAACAAGTGTCCTGAAGAGAGAGCACATTTTCTATGCCAGGTGAAATCGCGCATCACTAGCTCATTGTTATGTATCAAAATACATAACTAGAAAACAGCTTAAACATATACAGCTACTTCGTTATTTTGGCTGCACTGTTTGACATGACTGTAAATTAGCTGTAGTTGACTTAACAAGCGAGGGATAAGAACGTTACCAGCCAGTATGGAAATGGACCATTTAGAACGAACGGCTTGGGTCGCGTCCAAAGATGCAGAACAGAAGGACTGAACGACTGGGTACAGAACATAAAGACTGAACGACTGGGTACAGAACATAAAGACTGAACGACTGGGTACAGAACATAAAGACTGAACGACTGGGTACAGAACATAAAGACTGAACGACTGGGTACAGAACATAAAGACTGAACGACTGGGTACAGAACATAAAGACTGAACGACTGGGTACAGAACATGAAGACTGAACGACTGGGTACAGAACATGAAGACTGAACGACTGGGTACAGAACATAAAGACTGAACGACTGGGTACAGAACATGAAGACTGAACGACTGGGTACAGAACATAAAGACTGAACGACTGGGTACAGAACATAAAGACTGAACGACTGGGTACAGAACATAAAGACTGAACGACTGGGTACAGAACATGAAGACTGAACGACTGGGTACAGAACATGAAGACTGAACGACTGGGTACAGAACATGAAGACTGAACGACTGGGTACAGAACATAAAGACTGAACGACTGGGTACAGAACATAAAGACTGAACGACTGGGTACAGAACATAAAGACTGAACGACTGGGTACAGAACATGAAGACTGAACGACTGGGTACAGAACATGAAGACTGAACGACTGGGTACAGAACATAAAGACTGAACGACTGGGTACAGAACATAAAGACTGAACGACTGGGTACAGAACATAAAGACTGAACGACTGGGTACAGAACATGAAGACTGAACGACTGGGTACAGAACATGAAGACTGAACGACTGGGTACAGAACATAAAGACTGAACGACTGGGTACAGAACATGAAGACTGAACGACTGGGTACAGAACATAAAGACTGAACGACTGGGTACAGAACATGAAGACTGAACGACTGGGTACAGAACATGAAGACTGAACGACTGGGTACAGAACATGAAGACTGAACGACTGGGTACAGAACATAAAGACTGAACGACTGGGTACAGAACATAAAGACTGAACGACTGGGTACAGAACATAAAGACTGAACGACTGGGTACAGAACATGAAGACTGAACGACTGGGTACAGAACATGAAGACTGAACGACTGGGTCGCGTCTCTGGCAACCGAACCAATAGAACGAATGACCAGCCGGATTTGGGTAGAAACCGCATGTGTCAGAACTATATCTTGTGAAAGGCTGAAATAGTGTGAATAAATTCATCAATAACGTTCATGAAAATATATCAATCATTTTAACATGTTGGTAACCCGTTAAAAAATGGCACGTTGGCCGTCCTGAGACGAACAACAACCGTGCCAATAGATCCTCCAAACACCGGCTTCTCGGGCATTATCACTTAAATGTATCACTGCTGGTCTAGCATAAAAAGCTAACTGTGACGATTCAGCCCTTATTATTTAAGTGGTCATTTGTGTAATAGACACCGGCTGGAATGCAGTTTTAACCAATCAGCATTCATGATTAGACCCACCCCTTGTATAATTAAGCAAACACACCCAGGTTGGCACCGTAGGGGTCCACTTTGGGCTGTAACAAAAGGCCCGGCTTGGGCTACATGCACTGGGCCCGTGGGTTTTTGTTCATGGGCAAATAGTTGGCCCCTAATTGTTGACAGCCCTTATTCAGCCCCAAATAAATGTGGGCAGCCCAGTACCAGCCCTCAAGAAGCCTTATGTTATTTGGCCTGCCCTCGTTGGGTCAATTACAGTCCAAATGAAAGTTTGATGGTCTAGTGATAAATTCCCAAAATTACCCACATTCTACCCAAACAGCTGCAGTAAACCTGTTAACCCTAACCCTAAACCTGTTAACCCTAACCCTAACCCTGTTAACCCTAACCCTAACCCTGAACCTGTTAACCCTAACCCTAACCCTGAACCTGTTAACCCTAACCCTAACCCTGAACCTGTTAACCCTAAACCTGTTAACCCTAACCCTAACCCTAAACCTGTTAACCCTAACCCTAAACCTGTTAACCCTAACCCTAACCCTAAACCTGTTAACCCTAACCCTAACCCTGAACCTGTTAACCCTAACCCTAACCCTGAACCTGTTAACCCTAACCCTGAACCTGTTAACCCTAACCCTAACCCTGAACCTGTTAACCCTAACCCTGAACCTGTTAACCCTAACCCTAACCCTGAACCTGTTAACCCTAACCCTGAACCTGTTAACCCTAACCCTAACCCTGTTAACCCTAACCCTAAACCTGTTAACCCTAACCCTAACCCTAACCCTGTTAACCCTAAACCTGTTAACCCTAACCCTAACCCTAACCCTGAACCTGTTAACCCTAACCCTAACCCTAACCCTGAACCTGTTAACCCTAACCCTAACCCTAACCCTGAACCTGTTAACCCTAACCCTAACCCTAACCCTGAACCTGTTAACCCTAACCCTAACCCTAACCCTGAACCTGTTAACCCTAACCCTAACCCTAACCCTGAACCTGTTAACCCTAACCCTAACCCTAACCCTGAACCTGTTAACCCTAACCCTAACCCTGTTAACCCTAAACCTGTTAACCCTAAACCTGTTAACCCTGAACCTGTTAATTCTGGAGGTATAAAATCAATATTTTAAGTTACAAAAAATGTAATAAACAAATACCACATGTTCAAATTCAATAGATTTTGTCAATATTAAATAACAGTTACGGTTGAAGTGGGAAGTTTACATACACCGTAGCCAAATACATTTAAACTCAGTTTTTCACAGTTCCTGACATTTAATCCAGTAAAAATTCCCTGTTTTAGGTCAGTTAGGATCACCACTTTATTTTAAGAATGTGAAATCAGAATAATGGTTGAGAGAATTATTTATTTCAGCTTTTATTTCTTTCATCACATTCCCAGTGGGTCAGAAGTTCACATACACTCAATTAGTATTTGGTAGCATTGCCTTTAAATTGTTTAACTTGGGTCAAACGTTATGGGTAGCCTTCCACAAGCTTCCCACAATAAATTGGGTGAATTTTGGCCCATTCCTCCTGACAGAGCTGGTGTAACTGAGTCAGGTTTGAGGGCCTCCTTGCTCGCACACACTTTTTCAGTTCTGCCCACAAATTTTCTATAGGTTGAGGTCAGGGCTTTGTGATGGCCACTCAATACCTTGACTTTGTTGTCCTTAAGGCATTTTGCCACAACTTTGGAAGTATGCTTGGGGTCATTGTCCATTTGGAAGACCCATTTGTGACCAAGCTTTAACCTCCTGACTGATGTCTTGAGATGTTGCTTCAATATATCCACATAATTTCCCTTCTTCATGATGCCATCTATTTTGTGAAGTGCACCAGTCCCTCCTGCAGCAAACCTCAAGGACTAGGCTGATACGTATCTGTACAGACAGCCTCCGAGACAAAGTAGTTCCAGTTCTCTCTCTCCACCTTTCCTCCCCTACTCTTTCTCCTGTGTAGCAACATCTCAGATTGTCTTGTGCTCCCCTTGCTCTCTTTCACCCATCTTGTCTGAGAGCGGAAGGTGGAGAGAACGAACACTGGAACTACTTTGTCTCGGAGGCTGTCTGTGTACAGGTACGTAATAGCCCAGTCCTTGAGGTTCACGTCTAAACGTTTGGTTGCTGGACCCAAGTTTAATGTCAATTCAGCTCTCACATAGCAAATTTATTGAGCTCACTCTTCCCCAAAGTCTTGTGTCTGTTGCCTCAGATGTCTTTCAAACCGCTCCTTGCGTCCTCCACTACGGTCGCGTGAGTTCATCAACCAGATCTTGATCTCCTCTTCAACTGTTGCATCTTGAGGCCTGGGTTGGATAGGGCTTTTCCTGACTGTATCTGGGAAAAAAATCACATTTGTAACAGTGAACTGGGTGTGGTATGCAATATGAAGATGACCAGACTCTGTGGACCCGGTGACAGGTCCAGTTGAAGACCCTAGAGCATACAGACATATAGGGGTCAGATCATAGGATCGCCATATATCATGAGAAAGCAACGGGTGTCTAGTAGGAAGATGGCAGAAACCATATTTTACACTACGATAAACCCCCCCCCCCCCCCCCCCTCCCTCCCACATATAAGCAGCATATGTCATGCTTACTATAGCCAACAAGGTTCCCATGGCGACACATTGATATTCTAAACAGTTTCAGTTTCAAACATTTAAATCACGGATGTCTAGGTGCTCAAAAGAATGTGAAAATGTTTGAGATTCCACCGGATGTACCTGCAACAACCTTCCTTAGCCCCAGGTTGTAAAAGGGTGTTTTGTCATTCGTGCCTTTCCAGTTGAGCTGCCAGAGCATGACTTATCATCCTTCTTGTTGTCGCTTGGACATCATAACCTCCAATGGTCCCCAGATATGTCATTTTCAAATCAAGGGAAATGAATAAAAGCTAAATGTGTAAAGGAAAGAGACACTATTAGTAAGAAAGTAATTACTGTATTGAGTGAGTTTACCAAGTCTTCTAGACTTTGGTGGTCCTCAATTTTTTGTTCCAGGCGATCAAGTTCATCATAGTTTTGTAAGGGTAGGCTGATGTCGTTAGATAAAGTGACCTCCTGCTTTACTTGATCGAGAGACCTGACACCACTCTCTCAAGTTGTCAGTCTGTCCTTAGTTTATTCAAGCGCATTGACCACGTACTATCAATACCTGACAAGAAAGCATCTAATCACAAACTTTGACCACATGTACTCAGCGAGACTTAAAGCCCAATTGCGTTATTTTTATCATTTCGGCTTAACAAAGAATTTTTGCAAGACATACCTGCAGACAGAGAGTGGCTAGCAGGCGCTATAGGATTGCTTGGAGTCAGAGAGCGTCTTGCAGATTGGGGGTGACTCAAAGAAAGTGAGTTGTTCATAGGGTTGCTGGTAGACGGAGAGTTACTGGGAGGTGAAGGTATTGGCAAAGTTAATGGTAGTGGTGGGACTGGAAGCACAGATTACTGGACACGGGTCTCTTGCACTTGGAAACATCTGTTGCGTTTTCGGAGGGGCTGGCTCCAAATCAATGTATTGCTTGATTGTTCTGGTGAAAATAGAAAATGATTTCACATACATACCAAGACCACAAAAATATTAATGTAAAGATGCTTCACATAACTTTTGCTGTAATTATAACCGCTATTTATTTTTATAGCACTTGCAAGCCAAAAATTGCCCACAACTTGTGTAAATGTCATACCACATACAGGACACACACGGTTGAACCTGCTGTGCTTTAAAGTTGTCATCTCATACGAAATCCATGTTTCACCAGGTACTTCATGAGTCACTAAAGCTCTCTTGCGTTTGTTCGGATCGGTATAAGGTGGCCGTAACGTATCCATGTACGCATCCTGTATCCATGTACTACTAACAATCCCAACTGAATGATACAGAAACTCTTCAATGTGATACTGGGCCATTGGTAAGTAATATAGATCTCTGTAGGACAATTGAAAAATAAGAGTTTGAGAAATTCAGTAAATGGGTATAACAAAAAATGCTAAACCTTGACTATGTAGCAAGGGCGTGGCTGCCCAATCTGTGCCCATTGGGATCAAAATTGTCACGACTCCGACCGAAGGTGGCTCCCCTTCCCGTTCGGGTGGCGCTCGGCGGTCGTCGTCGCCGGCCTACTAGCTGCCACTGATTATTTCCTCCCCCTCCCTTATGTGTTCATTGAGTGCACCTGTTTTGAATTCTGTATAATTAGTGAGGCTTTATTTAGTCAGCCGGCCCGCCTGGTTCCTTGTGCGGGATTAATTATTGTGACCTTCTGTGTTGTGTATACTTGTGTGCACGTCTGTGAGTTACGTGCTTTCCCATTTCGTGGGTCTTTTCTGGACCGTTTAAGTCCCCCTGTTTGGGGCGTTTGTTTTGTTTACGCCCTGTGTTTTCGTGGGGTTGGCTTATGTTCACCGTTGTGGTGCATTAAAATAGCACTCCCCTGAACTCTCTGCTTCCTGCGCCTGACTTCTCACCCACTACACTCAGAACGTTACAGAATCCCGCACCCTGAGGAATGGAGTCAGCAGGAGCAACAGCCAGTCCCCTCCCATCGATGGAGGAAAGGGTTCTACATCATACCACCGTTCTCCATCGGATCGGAACGGCTATGGATCAAGTGATGGAGAGAATGGACCGATGGGAGAGAAGTGGTCTCCTCTCTCCACCTTCGGCTCCCCCCCCTCAGGACTCCCCATCTCCCGACTCCAGCACCCTCCGTCTTACGCTCCCGAGGGTCTATGATGGAGCGGCGGCGGGGTGCCAGGGGTTCTTACTCCAGCTGGAACTGTACCTAGCCACCGTCAGACCCACTCCCTCGGGAGCGGAGAGGGTGAGTGTCCTCATCTCCTGTCTCACGGGTCGTGCTCTGGAGTGGGCGAACGCAGTCTGGAATGGCCCAGACTCAGCGAAGGAGCACTACCCAGAGTTTTCCCGCCGCTTCCGCGCAGTGTTTGACCACCCTCCAGATGGCCGAGCAGCGGGAGAGCGACTATTCCATCTCCGGCAGGAGAAGAGGAGCGCCCAGGATTACGCGTTGGAGTTCCGGACCTTGGCAGCAGGATCTGGGTGGAACGACAGGGCTCTTATCGACCATTACCGGTGTAGTCTCCGGGAGGACGTCCGCAGGGAGCTAGCGTGTCGGGACACCGCTCTTTCCCTGGATGAGCTAATTGACATGTCCATCCGACTGGACAATCTGCTGGCTGCCCGCGGGCGTTCGGAGAGGGTCCTGTGTGTTCCACCACCCAGCACCGTCACTCCCGTTCCGATGGAGTTGGGAGGGACTGTGCCGAGGGGTACCGGAGGAGGAGGCTCCCTCTGCACCAGCTGTGGTCGGAGAGGACACACGGCCGATCGGTGCTGGGGGGGTCCGTCTGGGAGTCGAGATGGCAGGCGGAACATTTCTCGATCACCCCAGGTGAGTCAGCACCAAACTCACCCAGAACCCCCTGTTGGTCACATGTTTGTCTTGATTTTTTTCCTTAAATTTTTCCCCTCTTCCCAGCATAGGGCGCTAGTCGATTCAGGCGCAGCTGGGAACTTTATGGATCGCGGACTCGCTATTAAATTAGGTGTTCCGCTTGTGCCGATAGATTCTCCCTTTCCCGTGCACTCCCTAGATAGCCGGCCATTAGGGTCAGGGGTGGTCAGGGAGACCACGGTTCCACTGGACATGGTAACGCAGGGGAATCATAGGGAGCGTACCAGTCTCTACATTATTGATGCGCCTGCGTTTCCAGTGGTGCTAGGGATTCCCTGGCTGGCCCGGCACAATCCTAAAATTTCGTGGAGACAGGGGGTTCTCCAGGGGTGGTCAGAGGAGTGTTCTGGAAGGTGTCTGGGAGTTTCCATCGGTGCCACGTCGGTGGAGAGTCCAGACCAGGGTCCCACGGTGTGCATTCCCCCCGAGTATGCCGATTTGGCAATCGCTTTCAGTAAAAAGAAGGCGACTAAATTACCACCACATCGACCGGGAAGGGATTGTGCGATAGATCTCCAGGTAGACGCTGCGCTTCCCAAGAGTCACGTGTACCCATTATCCCAGGAGGAGACGTTGGCTATGGAGACATATATCACGGAGTCTCTGGGACAGGGGTACATTCGGTCCTCCATCTCACCCGTCTCCTCGAGTTTCTTTTTTGTGAGGAAAAAGGAGGGAGGTTTGCGTCCGTGTATTGATTATAGAGGTCTAAATGCCATCACGGTGGGATTCAGCTACCCACTACCTCTCATTGCTACGGCAGTGGAATCATTTCAGGGAGCGCAGTTCTTCACAAAATTGGATCTCAGGAGCGCGTATAGCCTGGTGCGTATTCGGAAGGGAGACGAGTGGAAAACCGCATTTAGTACCACATCGGGCCACTATGAGTACTGCGTCATGCCGTATGGTTTAAAGAATGCTCCAGCCGTTTTTCAATCCTTTGTAGACGATATTCTCAGGGACCTGCACAGGCAGGGAGTAGTTGTTTATATCGATGATATTCTGATCTACTCAGCCACTCACGCCGCGCATGTGTCTCTGGTACGCAGGGTGCTTGGTAGACTGCTGGAGCATGACCTATACGTCAAGGCTGAGAAGTGTGTGTTCTCCAAACGAGCCGTCTCCTTTCTGGGTTATCGCATTTCCACCTCGGGGGTGGAGATGGAGGGTGACCGCAGTAAGGCCGTGCGTAATTGGCCGACTCCGACCACGGTAAAAGAGGTGCAGCGGTTTTTGGGTTTTGCCAACTACTACCGGAGGTTTATCCGGGGTTTTGGCCAGGTAGCGGCTCCAATTACCTCACTGCTGAAGGGGGGTCCGGTGCGGTTGCGGTGGTCAGCAGAGGCGGACGGAGCTTTCAACAAGTTGAAGGCGCTGTTCACGGATGCACCCGTGTTGGCCCATCCGGACCCCTCTCTAGCATTCATAGTGGAGGTGGATGCGTCCGAGGCTGGGGTGGGTGCCGTGCTATCACAGCGCTCGGGTACGCCACCAAAACTCAGCCCCTGCGCTTTCTTCTCGAGGAAGCTCAGCCCAGCGGAGCGTAACTATGATGTGGGTGACCGGGAGTTGTTAGCGGTGGTCAGGGCTCTGAAGGTGTGGAGACACTGGCTTGAGGGGGCTAAGCACCCCTTTCTCATCTGGACCGACCACCAAAATCTGGAGTATATTCGGGCAGCTAGGAGACTGAACCCGCGTCAGGCAAGGTGGGCCATATTTTTTACCCGATTCCGGTTCACTTTATCGTATAGACCGGGCTCCCAGAACGTGAAAGCGGATGCACTGTCCCGCCTTTACGACACAGAGGATAGGTCCACCGAACCTACTCCCATCCTTCCCGCCTCAAAGCTGATAGCACCGGTGGTATGGGAGGTGGACTCGGACATCGAGCGGGCGTTACGGGCTGAACCCGCGCCTCCTCAGTGTCCGGCGGGGCAGAAGTACGTGCCGCTTGGTGTTCGGGACCAACTGATTCGGTGGGCTCACGTCCTACCCTCCTCGGGTCACCCTGGGGTGAGGAGGACAATAGGAAGCCTTCGGGGGAGGTATTGGTGGCCTACCTTGGCTAGGGACGTTAAGGTTTATGTCTCCTCCTGTTCAGTATGCGCCCAGAGTAAGGCTCCTAGGCACCTTCCTAGAGGGAAGTTACAACCCCTCCCCGTTCCACAACGGCCATGGTCACATCTATCCGTAGACTTCCTGACCGATCTTCCCCCGTCTCAGGGGAACACCACGGTTCTGGTGATTGTGGATCGGTTCTCTAAGTCCTGCCGTCTCCTCCCGTTGCCCG
Source organism: Oncorhynchus mykiss (assembly GCF_013265735.2). NCBI lineage: Eukaryota > Metazoa > Chordata > Actinopteri > Salmoniformes > Salmonidae > Oncorhynchus > Oncorhynchus mykiss. The sequence goes on from NC_048566.1 coordinate 94,288,035, forward strand.
GTATCCCTACAGCCCTACAGACTGCTGAGGCATTATTCACCCACGTCTTCCGGCACTACGGGGTGCCGGAGGACATCGTTTCTGATCGGGGCCCCCAGTTCACGTCCCGAGTATGGAGGGCGTTCATGGAGCGTCTGGGGGTCTCGGTCAGCCTGACCTCCGGTTATCACCCCGAAAGTAATGGGCAGGTGGAGAGAGTAAACCAGGAGGTGGGTAGGTTTCTGCGGTCGTACTGCCAGGACCGGCCAGGGGAGTGGGCGAGGTACATCCCCTGGGCCGAAATGGCCCAGAACTCACTACGCCACTCCTCTACTAATGTGTCCCCTTTTCAGTGTGTGTTGGGGTACCAGCCGGTCCTGGCACCGTGGCATCCGAGCCAGACCGAGGCTCCTGCGGTGGAGGAATGGGTGCAGCGCTCCAAAGAGACCTGGAGGGCCGTCCGGGAATCCCTTCAACAAGCTAGTGGACGGCAGAAAAGGAGTGCTGACCGCCACCGCAGTGAGGCCCCCGTGTTTGTACCGGGGGACAGGGTCTGGCTCTCGACCCGAAACCTGCCCCTCCGCTTGCCCTGCCGGAAGCTTGGGCCGCAGTGTGTAGGGCCTTTCAAAGTCCTGAGGAGAATAAACGAGGTGTGTTATCGATTACAACTCCCTTCCTATTATCGTATTAACCCCTCGTTTCATGTGTCTCTCCTCAGGCCGGTGGTAGCTGGTCCCCTACAGGACGGTGAGGTGCCGGAGGTCCCTCCTCCCCCTCTGGACATCGAGGGGTCCCCGGCGTATACGATACGGGCCATTCTGGACTCGAGACGCCGGGTGAGGGGCCTGCAGTACCTCGTGGACTGGGAGGGGTACGGTCCGGAGGAGAGGTGCTGGGTACCGGTGGGGGACATTTTGGATCCGTCAATGTTGAGGGATTTCCATCGCCTCCATCCGGAGCGCCCTGCGCCTCGTCCTCCGGGTCGACCTCGAGGCCGGTGTCGGCGCGCTGCAGGAGCCGCGCGTCAAGGGGGGGGTACTGTCACGACTCCGACCGAAGGTGGCTCCCCTTCCCGTTCGGGTGGCGCTCGGCGGTCGTCGTCGCCGGCCTACTAGCTGCCACTGATTATTTCCTCCCCCTCCCTTATGTGTTCATTGAGTGCACCTGTTTTGAATTCTGTATAATTAGTGAGGCTTTATTTAGTCAGCCGGCCCGCCTGGTTCCTTGTGCGGGATTAATTATTGTGACCTTCTGTGTTGTGTATACTTGTGTGCACGTCTGTGAGTTACGTGCTTTCCCATTTCGTGGGTCTTTTCTGGACCGTTTAAGTCCCCCTGTTTGGGGCGTTTGTTTTGTTTACGCCCTGTGTTTTCGTGGGGTTGGCTTATGTTCACCGTTGTGGTGCATTAAAATAGCACTCCCCTGAACTCTCTGCTTCCTGCGCCTGACTTCTCACCCACTACACTCAGAACGTTACAAAAATGTCCAATAGGTGGTGAACTTGGTCTCTTAGTTGATTGAGGATGGCATGCTTTATAGACACCGATGTCTTTTGAATCCAGGGGACTGGAGAAGAGTGTCAATAATGTCAAGAACTTCCTGAAAATAATGTACTCCTCCCCTGTGCGATCATCTCGTAGGATGTTCTGTACCAGTCCCAGGTCTCCTTTAACACAGTTGTCCCCAGTGGTTGTGGCAATGCTGAACTGTTCAAATATAGTCTTTAGAAACTGGGTGCAGTGAGGGAATGATTGGGCCTCTATATAGTGTGTTCTTTTCAGAGAATGTTTATTTTCCTCTGTTCTCTTTATGGATGGGAGTGTTCTCTCGAGTAATTTGGTGATTCATTTTTTAGGGGAACAAATTGTGGTTTCCGGCAGACTTTCAACTTGCTCATAGTGTCGTCTTTTCCTTTTGAAAATACCTCCTCATATCCTCTGCCAAGAGTCAGATTATGGACATTGTAGACCAACTCTTCAATGCCATACAAATTCTCAAACTCACTGAGGAAGTTTTTGAGGTCATCTGCATAGCCACAATAGTAACAGCACAAGGCAGGGAAGTTGCTGTAGTGGGAGAAGGAAAGGATGTCTTGCCTGTGGGCCTGTGTATAATAAGAATTGGTAGAATTCGGTTCCTTTCCATCTGTCTATTTCTTCAAGTCCTCTTGGTTCTCTGAAACTCCATTGGAATGTGCTGTCTGATTTGACACCAACCTCTCAGAGGTGGCGCTCACTGCCCGAGATCCCAATCTATAAGAAAAATCCCTTTTCATCTAAAAATACATCAACTTCCGAGTTACTCTAAGACAAACAAGGTGCATGTAGTCAATAATGAACGTTGTGACCATGCCTATGTTCAACAGGGTGGTGAACCAGTGTGGTTTATGTGAAAAATGTGGGTTAAGTATACGGGATATGGTACAGCTAAATTATGGACACATCATTTGATCGATTCATGTTACTTGCCTTGCAAAAGTTAGACAGTTACACATTAAATGGACAATTTTACTGTATCCAAATGAGCTAGCTGTCTATTGAATATCACCACAGGAAAGTATGGTGGCAACTAACTTGCTTAGCCAGTCAAGTTAGAAGTGCACACATCTAGATGCTAGCTGTGGTAACGTTAGCCCAAAACCAGTAACCTTAAAATAGCAACCTAGTAAGTTACATAGATGTATAAGCTTACTCCCTTACACTACATGTATACATTTATCTCAAGTTAGTTATGCACCCTTTCATAGATGTTACTTAGCTGACGACTTACATGAGTCTTATTAGCCAAGTGATCTTAATCCATTTAGGCTTTGCTGTGTAGTATTTTTATGCTAATCGTGAGCTAAAATCGTAATGGCTGTAACCAGAAGTCTATGGTGGCGGTTAAGCTCCAACATTAAATAATTAATCATAGTGCTAACGTTAGCCTAGCTAGTTAACGTTAGCTATTCTAGCTCTTGCTAAATGAATGTTGTTTGCCAGACGAGCAATGTTACCATCGGTAAAATATTCAAACCATTTTAGTCTAGGTATCGTTTTTACTAAGTTATTAACAAAACGGTTAACAGATGTTATGGCTGAGCCGATCGCTTACCTGTCAGTTTGTGAAGTCGACAGTTCCCTCAAAAACCGTTCACATTTAAACGCGGGCTCGTGTACGTCTTTAAAGAGTGCAGAGTCCAATCCCAACCGCTCAGTGGTGGCCCATGATGTTATCGACCCGAGAGGGGCCACTGATTTCACAGCCGCATCTCAGCCCCAAAGGGGCCCCGCTCAGTCATGTTTGCTGGGTAAGGCGGTGTGGTATATGGCCAATATACCACGGCTAAGGGCTGTTCTTTTGCACGGTAGAGTGCCTGGAGACCACCCTTTTCCATGGTAAATTGGCCATATACCACAAACCCCTGAGGTGCCATATTGCTATTATAAACTGGTTACCAATGTAATTAGAGCAGTACAAATGAATGTTTTGTCATATGGTGGTATAGGGCCTGATATACCACGGCTGTCAGCCAATCAGCATTCAGGGATTGAACCACCCAGTTTATAATGTGTAATAAGGCCTTTTTTGTGTGTGAACTTTATACATTATGTGACCCTAACTTTGACAGAGCCCTTTCCTCAATTATTTTTTAAAGTAGTAGTTCTATTAAGTTACAATTGACTGGGTTTTTCTCTACCAGTATGACTTAATATGAATAAGTATACCTTTATTTTGAATCAGTTCTTGAATGTAGCAGGATAAGAATACAAAACACTCCACTTATTTCACAATGTTGCAGGCAGCACTGATATTCCGGGTGTAGATTTACTGCTGTGTGCCCCAATAGGGGGGGGGGGGGGTTACTTTATCCCAACTAACTAGAGCATGGAAATCTACTTAATGGGTGAATTGTGTGTGCCTTGCAGTGACTTGGTTGGCTACTCACTGCTGCTTTTGATGCCCGGGAATCCAAGGCTGAGAAATCTGTTTTGTTTTCCATCATGAAATTAAGGTAACTCCCTGTGATTACGTTTTGTTCTGTTACTTGGATATTCCATTTTGACAAAAGTTTGGTTGTTGTTTTTAAAATGTTATTCTTGAATTCTGATTAGTTTATTCTGCTGTCATTGTTTCCCTTAGATATTCTGAGTTGAGGTTGCTGAAGGAAGTATCTGCACAACTCCTAAAACGTGACATCACAACATTTCACAGGAGATTATGCAAAAATGGTAAAGTCAGCCCCTGCTATAATAATGAAAAAAATATTAAAAGACTTGACTTTGAACTTACCCTCATTGTAATATTGAAGTCGGATTCAAATATTTATATTCCTTATATTTCTAAAAAAGTAATCCCCCCCCCCCCCAGATGGTCTCTTCCTTGTCCACCCGGCAGTATCCCAGGCATTGGCAGAAAACAGAGCAGTGGTGGCACTAGAGAGCACCATCATCACCCATGGCATGCCATACCCACACAACCTGAGGTATGTGCTGCAAAGATGTCAAAATGGGAAGGACTTTGTGTTAGACAGAAAGTCCCTGATATAAAATATAATCCATGCTATCAAGCTTATTTATTCTAGAAACCTTACATGTACCTACCTCGTTTAGCAGACGCTCTTATCCAGAGAGACTTACAGGAGCAATTAGTGCCTTGCTCAAGGGCACATCGCCAGATGTTTCACTTAGTTGGCTCAGGGAATCGAACCAGCAACCTTTCCGGTTACTGGCCAAACGCTCTTAACCACTAGATTACCTGCCGCCCTTATTCAGTATTAGAAGTTACTGCTTTCAACAGTCACTGATTTTCCTCATTCAGCACAGCCAAAGCGGTAGAAGCCATAGTAAGGACAGAGGGAGCCATTCCTGCCACTGTTGGGCTGCTCCAGGGCAGGGTTCATGTGGGGTTGTCTTCAGAAGAACTGGACTACCTAGCACGGAGTAAGACGTCGCTGAAAGTGTCCCGCCGAGACCTGCCCTACGCCATCAGCAAGGTGAGCACCTGTCAAGGTTGGACAAACAACTGAAAAGCCACTCAATTCAGTCTTATTCAGATTGAATACCTTGCTTACCGGTGTGTGTGTGTGTCTTCTCCAGGGTCTCTGTGGTGGCACTACGGTTTCAGGCACCATGATAGCAGCACACAGAGCCGGTATCCATGTCTTTGTCACTGGGGGTGTTGGAGGAGTGCACCGAGATGGAGAGAATAGTAAGTACAATATCCCAAAGTGAAATGTTATTGGTTGGACACTACTGTAGCCTCAGTGAAATGTTATTGGTTGGAAGTTACTGTAGCCTCAGTGAAATGTTATTGGTTGGACGCTACTGTAGCCTCAGTGAAATGTTATTGGTTAGACACTACTGTAGCCTCAGTGAAATGTTATTGGTTGGAAGTTACTGTAGCCTCAGTGAAATGTTATTGGTTGGACACTACTGTAGCCTCAGTGAAATGTTATTGGTTGGACGCTACTGTAGCCTCAGTGAAATGTTATTGGTTAGACACTACTGTAGCCTCAGTGAAATGTTATTGGTTGGACGCTACTGTAGCCTCAGTGAAATTACACAGCAGGGAGACTTCATGTTTAGGATACAGAAATAGAAAACAACAAAAGGTATTGAAATTGTTAACTGACCATCTTCTCAGGTATGGATATCAGTGCAGATCTGACAGAGCTAGGCAGGACTCCCATTGCTGTGGTTTCAGCTGGAGTGAAGTCCATTCTCGACATTGGCCGCACCCTGGAGTACTTGGTTAGTGGTTATTGCTAGATGGTTTTATACATGGACAAATGCAGAGATTCCATTGCAAGAGATTCCATTACATCGCAAATAATTATTAATAATTGTGTTTTCTTCAGGAGACACAGGGTGTGTGTGTCGCCACATTTGGGACCTCCATGAATTTCCCCGCTTTCTTCTCTCCACAAAGTGGGTTTACCTCCCCTTACCATGTCAACAATGCTGAGGAGGCTGCTGATCTCATTGGTGACGCAGCTCAATATTTTATGTCTGAGTAGCAACATTTTCCAACTGACTCAAAATTGCTGTTATTTCAGGGTCATTCTGAGCTGTTAATCTAGGCATGATTATAAGATATCATGCTTATGACAAATCTTACAATGTATTGTGACTGCATCATAATGTACTATACCTGTCTCTTTCCCCTGGCCTACAGCGGGTAACCTGTCCCTGGGTCTACAGAGTGGCCTGCTGCTGGCTGTGCCCATCCCTAAGGAGCATGCAGCAGCTGGAGAACAGATTGAGAACGCTATACAGGCTGCACTGGCAGAGGCTAAGTAAGAAAACACTGCATTGTAACATATTATGATCTCTCCACCTGACTTGACTGTAGTTGAATTAAGCAATAAAGCCCGAGGAGGTATGGTATATGGCCAATATACCACGACTAACGGCTGTTCTTTAAGCGCGACACAACGCGCAGTGCCTGGACACAGCCCTTAGCCGTGATATATTGGCCATATACCACAAACCCCCTAGGTGCCTTGTTGCTATTAAAAAACGGGTTACCAACGTAACCAGAGCAGTAAAAATAAATGTTTTGTCATACCCGTGGTATATGGCCTGATATACTACGGCTGTCAGCCAATCACCATTCAGGGCTTGACCCACCCAGTTTATAATCCCTAATACATGTTTTTGGATATGTATGTTGCCTACTGGTAAATACCCATTCAATTGCTGGGTGTTTATATATGGAGTGTGCGACTTTCATTATTTTCATAGTTTATAGTTTATTCGCCGTTAGTCAGCACCTCCACACAAACACATTTTTCTGGGTGTGCGCCAGCTCATGTTTTTTAGCCTACTAAGGTATTGCTATAAAGCCCTATTTATTGAGCACTTTTCATGGTCTGTATGTGCTGGTGTAGTTTTTTGAACAGTTATTTCCTGATCTTTAGATAGCCGCTTGCATGACTGACAACACAGGAAGTTGCTTATCAGAGTTCCTGTTTGGTTGCCTTGATATGACAAGAAAAATATCAGCATTTCACCTCAGCCACACGATTAACTCTCTGTTGCCTTCGTACGTATTTCCCCTGTAGTGTTAAAGGTATCAGAGGAAGGGATTTGACGCCCTTCGTTCTTAAAAAGGTCAACGAACTGACCCGAGGAAAGTCCCTCCAGGCTAGTATCCTTCTCTGATCAATAACGTGGTGTGAGAAAACCACGCTGCAGAGAGAGAGGGAGGGATCATATCAGAGTCATTCTTAGTGTAAGAAAATCTTTAAAAAATTATAATAATCTGACATAATTGCGGTTTTTATAACTTGTTTTATCGATGTATAACTGAATGTTTGTATCATCATTACATTAAGGTCCCTTAATCTGATATTCCCAAAGATATCGCTCTCATTCATAATAATGCCAGGGTAGGCAGTCAGATAGCCTGTGCACTGTCTAAACGAATGCAGAAGAAGACTTGGACACCTGCTCCTCACGGAAAGGAGAGAGAGAAAGATTCGGACTCTCAGCCAAACATTGTGAGTACTAGTCATATGTTCATCAATACACGTGAACCAATCACTCTTGTCTTGCAGAGCACATCATTTTTCTTATTCTAGTTTTAGCTTGATGGACAGTGTGTAACATGCTTACTGTACAATAACACTGGCTCTTTCATCGCAGGTTGTCATAGGTGGTGTGAATGTGGATTTTATTGCCAAGGGGAAAACAAATAAGCTGGTGGTACGTTCACACAAACTCTGCTAATGTCAAGCATCTACTACTGCATGTCTGGAATATTCAATTGATGTCAATGACACATGGGTTTGTTTGATTGCTCAACAGTTTGGACAGACGAATCCTGGAAGTGTCTGCCAGTCATTTGGTGGAGTAGGAAAGAACCTTGCTGGTTAGTTATTTAAAGCAATAAGGCACCTCAGGGGTTTGTGGCATATGGCCAATATACCACGGCTAAGGGCTGTTCTTATGCACCACGCAACGCCCTTAGCCGTGGTATATTGGCCATATATCACAAACCCCCAAGGTGCCTTATTGCGTTTATAAACTGGTTCTCAACGTAATTTGAGCAGTACAAATAAATGTTTTGTCATAGAATGCTGTTCATCGAATACAGCTCGGCGTACAACACCGTAGTGCCCACGAAACTCATCACTAAGTCAATGACCCTGGGACTAAACACCTTCCTCTGCAACTGGATAATGGACTTCCTGACGGGCCGTCCCCAGGTGGTAAGGGTAGGCAACAACACGTCTGCCATGCTGATCCTCAACACTGGGGCCCCTCAGGGGTGCGTGCTTAGTCCCCTCCTGTACTCCCCGTTTACCCACGACTGCATGGCTAAACACGACTCCAACACCATCACCAAGTTTGCTGACGACACAACAGTGGTAGGAGGTCAGAGACCTGGCAGTGTGGTGCCAGGACAACAACCTCTCCCTCAATGTAAGCAAGACAAAGGAGATGATCATGGACTACAGGAAAAGGCGGGCTGAACAGGCCCCCATTAACATCGACGGGGCTGTAGTGGAGCGGGTCGAGAGTTTCAAGTTCGTTGGTGTCCACATCACCAATGAACTATCACGGTCCAAACACACCAAGACAGTCGTGACGAGGGCACGACAACACCTTTTCCCCCTCAGGAGATTGAAAAATGTTGCCATGGGTCCCCAGATCCTTAAAGTTATACAGCTGCACCATCGAGAGCATCCTGACCGGTTGGGTCACCGCCTGGCATAGCATCTGACCGTAAGGCGCTACAGAGGGTAGTGAGAACGGCCCAGTACATCACTGGGGCCGAGATTCCTGCCATCCAGGACCTATATACTAGGCGGTGTCAGAGGAAAGCCCTAAAAATTGTCAGAGACTCCAGTCACCCAAGTCATATACTGTTTTCTCTGCTACCACACGGCAAGCGGTACCGGAGCGCCAAGTCTAGGTCCAAAAGGCTCCCTAGCAGCTTCTACCCCCAAGCCATAAGACTGCTGAGCAATTAATCAAATGGCCACCAGACTATTTCCCAGACTATTTACATTGATCCCCCCCAGCTGCACCAATGTGTCGGAGGAAACACCATGCACCTGGTGACCTGGTTAGCGTGCACTGCGCCCGGCCCGCCACAGGAGTTGCTAGTGAGCGATGAGACAAGGATATCCCTACCGGCCAAACCCTCCCTAACCCGGACGACGTTAGGCCAATTGTGCGTCGCCCCACAGACCTCCCGGTCGCGGCCGGCTGCGACAGAGCCTGGGCGCGAACCCAGAGTCTCTTTAGTCTACATGGTAAATATTTTCGTAACTCTTTCTTGAACTGTACTGTTGGTTAAGGGCTTGTAAGTAAGCATTTCACGGTAAGGTCTACACTTGTTGTATTTGGCGCATGTGACAAATAAAGTTTGATTTGATTTCAGCATTCAGGGCTCAAACCACCAGTTTATAATGTGTAATTATGTCTACATAGCTCTTATATGTGGAAAAAAGGTTAATGAAACAGTTTAATGTTGACTTCTTGTGTGATATTTTACCCACCAGACTCTCTGAGCAGAATGGGCCAAAGACCTCTCTTCATCTCAGCTATTGGAACTGACTCTCACAGTGATGCTGTGCTGAACTACTGTCGGCACATGGTATGTATGTGGAGAAGATTTTGGAGAGGTGTTCTGAGTTGAGATCAGCACGTTTCCATTCAAATCAGAGTTGTGCGAGTTACTTATCTCAACTCTAAATCGGGCTTTTAATAAGTGGTAACAACTGAAAGTTATGACCATGTGCAAAGCGGAATGAATCCCTCTCTCCCATAGTATTCTGGCATGACATTCTTTCCTCTTTTGATTTTCCTTTAGAACACCAGTGGTATTGCTGTGCTTAAGGAGCAGCGGACTGCCACGTATTGTGCCGTAATCACTGAGAGCGGTGATCTGAGTCTGGGATTAGGCGACATGGACATTCACCAGCAAATCACAGAGCAGTATGTGAGTATTTCTGGGGCTCCCAAGTGACGTAGCGGTCTAAGGCACTGCATCTCAGGGCTTGAAGGGGTCACTACAGACCCTGGTTTGATTCCGGGCTGTATCACAACCGGCAGTGATTGGGAGTTCCATAGGGCGGCGCACAATTGGTCCAGCGTCGTCCGAGTTTGGCTGGGGTAGGCCACCATTGAAAATGTAACTGACTTGCCTAGTTAAATAAAGGTTTAATAAAAATAAATATTTATGAAGCAGGTACTTCATCTACATTTAAACTGTAAAAAATAATCTGATTTACTACACATAAAAGTACACATATCTAATGTTCTTGTTCATTATTGTGTTTTTTATAGAATAGAACTGAAAAATAACAACTTTGCCCATCTCTACATACAGGTGTCCCAGTTTGAGGAGAAGCTCTCAGCAGCCTCTCTCATCTGTCTGGACGGCAATATACCCGTCTCCACCATCAACTATGTTTGCTCTGTTGCCAAGAAGCATGCAGTGCCAGGTTAGCATATAGAGCTGAACGCTTTGACAGTCATCAATAGTGATCAATCACCATTTTCTTACCATCAGTGCATCGCTGTGTGATCAGGGCCCATATTCACAAAGAATCTGTGTGGGAGTGCTGATCTAGGATCAGGTCCTCCCTCCCCATGTCATCTTTTTCATTATGATCTAAAAAGGCAAAACGATCCTATATCAGCACTCCCTCTCTGAGACGCTATATGAATACAGACCCTGATGTGATAAACTTGTGTTGCAGTGTGGTATGAGCCAACTGATTGTGACAAGGCCTGCAAGCCTTTCCTGTCAGACAGCTGGAAAGCCCTGGCCTACACCTCCCCCAACCTGACTGAGCTGTGTACCATGAACAAGGCATTGGGCCTCCTGACACCTGCAGGTATGATAGTCAGTAATTCCTGCACTGAGATCATTTCTGGAGCCTACTGTATATAATATGTAATTAGCCTGGACGCAGCTATCTTTGTGCTGTGGAGCCAACTCCTATGCTTGGTGTAACAGTGACCATAGTCCGGGCTAGTATAATAGGTAATGCACACACTATGAAGTCTTTGTTTGAAAGATCATCATCATGCACAAACTCCTGTCTGAATAATGAGGATGAGATCTTGTCTTGTGGTGTCAGCGCTGCCTAGCTCTGTGGAGGAAGTGCTGAGCTGTGCCATGGCTCTCGCACGCCCCCTGCTGGACCACCTGCAGTGTGTGGTGGTGACCCTGGGGGCCATGGGAGTGCTGCTGTGTGGAGAACATAACGCTGGGTCTGTAGACCTGCAGCCTAGGAGAGGAACAAGGGTAAGATGATACTATGTGTGTGTGTATATATATATATATTATATATATGTGTGTTATATCTCAGAACATTATGGTGATGATGTTTTTTTGTTTTCCAGAAGGGTCGGCTATGTGCCGTCCACTACTTTGCTCTGGCTCAGACCGCAGCCGAAATGGTGAATGTCTCAGGAGCCGGAGATAGGTCGGTAGCTATCTAGGGATTAAACAACAAAAAAATCTCCATAGGTGAATGTTGGTTTCCCACACACCCCTCCCTCTCTTCCCTCCTCAGTCTTGCAGGTGGGATATTGGCTGGTATGTTCCAGAGCAGAGACACTCACAGCTGTGTTAGGATGGGGCTCCTGGCAGCACGCCTGTCACTGGCCTCCCCACATCCCGTCTGCACCACTCTGACCACAGACTCTGTGGACCCAAACAAGTTCCAACCACCCCAATCGTGGCCTCAACCCAACCTCCTGTGGATGGAGGAATGAAGAAAGATCCATTACTATTATGTTATTATCTTGTTCAACCATCAACATAACTTTTCAATGTTTAGTTCAGGGGTGTCAAACTCATTTTATCCAATGTGCTGCATTTGGTCTTCATCGAGGTCCAGAGAGCTGCACTGAAAATTGGTTATATTTCATTGCAAAATGTGCTAAATATTGTCCATCGTTTTGGGAATTTATTATGCTCCCTGACTGTCTAGCATTCCATTATGTGATTGTTTGCACCCCTGATGCTGTTCATTTGTATACATTTTGTCATAATTTTCAATAAAATACTTTAATGCTTCGATTTACTAAACTACTGTATTTCAAATGCCCTATCCTAGGCCTATCATAGGTATGTTGACTGAAAATGCAATTAACTATATTTCCCACAATGCACTGTTGATAACCTTCTGCGCCGCCGCAGTACTTACTGAATGCTTGCTTCATTCACTCCTCCCTATTTTAATGCTAGCTAAGATGGTGGTTAGAGCGTATCTTCTTTACAGATAAAAAAAACAAAACAAGAAAAGGACAAAACATCTATCAAGCTTTTTGAATTATAGCGCAATAATAAGCCTAACATAATCTCAAGTGTCTATACAAATCTGGACAGTTCAGAGACATCAGCAATCCCCGCCCAATTTGGTGTGACTGTCCATTTGGATTGGAATCCCTGTAATACGTACAGGGTAAGTAGCTAGCTAGTCGAAACTATTATTGTAACTGTCTGCTGGTAATTTCGTGGTAACATAACATTTAGCTTGAACGATTTTATACAGTGCATGAACGAATGTATACAGTTTCTGCCTCAATGCCAATCATTTTTGCATTGACGCCTAGCTAGTTGTGGATTTAATCTAATGTCAATCGTTTACTGTGTCTTGAGTCTGTTAGCTCGCAAGCTAACGTTAGTAGGCCGCAGTCGCTAACTAGCCTAGATTCTGAAGTTAGCTTGTTGGCTAATGTTAGCCTCTTAGCACTTTCGTTGGTTAACAAGCTGTCACTTTGTATTCACACGACAGTGCCTGTCATGTGAACGTTGGGTATTTACTCAAAGCAAAATGTCAAACGGACGGCATTTGACTCGTTGACTTGAGTCTTACTCCTATTTTTATTGTTTAGGCACCTGACCGGCTTTTTTTTTGCGAGCTAACTAACATATGTTAACACAGGAGAGAATCATTGCAAACCATTACCAGCATGCTAACGTTAATTACCTAGCTATTTGGCTTCATAGTATCAGTCATCTGACCATTGCTGCTTATAGTACTTGTATACCTGCATTATTTGTTGAGGGGAATGTTTGCTATGTCCGCTGTAGTTTAGCAACGGATTTAAATATGCGTTTGAACTATTATATTGGAAAGTACCTAATGTTAGTTGGTTAACTAGTGTTACCCATGGAGCTAACGTAAGCTAGTTTGTCAATGGCCGTTACTTGTAAATCAGCTAGCTAGCTCACTGGTTGAGTGACTTCCAGTTTGCAATCTATTTCTATTAAAGACCAGCGCGAACTGAGAAAACCCCAACATTCAATAGGCCTGGTTTTTAATCAGTCTTTGATCTATTACAGTTGACAGCTACAAGAAGGTACGCCCTCCTACTGTCTAAACAACATCACATAATGTGTTTGTGGCTGGCTGTCCTTACCACAATCTGCTACTTTCGTGTCAAGCTGTTGCCAATTGACCTGTAACACAGGCAGAAGTTGGTGATGATCCTCATAACATTCAGCTTCGACTACTAAAATATTAAGACACCAGTACCACTAGTTAAGTGAGCAGGTCTGATTTAGGCCTACGTTTTGCGTTGTCACTAGTGTACTATTAATGTTCTCCACTATCCAGGTGTCCGATCCAGCCTTTTTAATGCGAGTAAATTATGTCAGATAAAAAGTTTCTACAAGCTTGATGGAAACAGCAGATTTGTTGTTAAATTAAAAAAATGTCAACGAAACAAAATAAGCTACAAGAGGTGATCTTTTTGTGTTGGTAAAATTAATTATGTGAGAAATGAAGCTGTTTATGTGCAAATATTGATATAATAGCCATATCAAACTAAATTGATGGGAACACATCTCTGGATGGAAAATGCGCATCTTACTTTTTATAGGGATTTTTGAATATTTGCATGCAAATCTGTTTCCAATTGGATGGAAACCTATCAATTGTTGACTATTTATTTACCTACTTAGAAAATAGTCAAAATAGAGTCTGTGAGGAGCAGAATTGTCTTTCCAGTCTCTATCCTATCATCTGCACATGAAAGGAAATGTCTATTTATTGCTGCACTTTTCAACAATGACTGTCCCTTTTTATCCATCTCACTGTTTCATGTATGTTTTTAATGTTTATTGTTGGATCCTGACTGCACAACACATTTCCCAATTGGGACAATTAAGATAACTTGATGTCTTACTAAAGCTCCCATCCCGTACTACGCTCCTCCCTCCCAGCCGTGACACCTGCTCCCTTCACCGTACCATAGGATGTCCCACAGCCCCGAGATGAAGGATGACTCTATGGAGTGCCCTCTGTGCATGGAGCCGCTGGAGATTGACGACGTCAACTTCTTCCCCTGCACCTGTGGCTACCAGATCTGCCGCTTCTGCTGGCACCGCATCCGCACAGACGAGAACGGCCTCTGTCCCGCCTGCAGAAAGGTAAGTAATCTATCCTAACCCCTAGCCCTTCTGCTGGCACCGCATCTGAACAAACGAGAACAACCTTTGTCCTGTCTGCAGAAAGGTGCATAACCTATCCTAACCCCTAGCCCTTCTGCTGGCACCGCATCTGAACAAACGAGAACAACCTTTGTCCTGTCTGCAGAAAGGTGCATAACCTATCCTAACCCCTAGCCCTTCTGCTGGCACCGCATCTGAACAAACGAGAACAACCTTTGTCCTGTCTGCAGAAAGGTGCATAACCTATCCTAACCCCTAGCCCTTCTGCTGGCACCGCATCTGAACAAACGAGAACGACCTTTGTCCTGTCTGCAGAAAGGTGCATAACCTATCCTAACCCCTAGCCCTTCTGCTGGCACCGCATCTGAACAAACGAGAACGGCCTCTGCCCCGCCTGCAGATAGGTACTTAACCTATCCTAACCCCCTAGCCTTTCTCCTACACTTCTGCTGGCCCCGTGTCCGCACAGACGAGAACGGCCTCTGCCCCGTCTGCAGAAAAAGGCTGGCTCGTTGGGGTTATGGAAATGTGACCTACAGTCTAGTACAGGGCTTTTCAACCCTGTTCCTGGAGAGCTACGCTCCTGTTGGTTTTCGTTTCAACCCCAGTTGTAACTAACCTGATTCAGCTTATCAACCAGCAAATTATTATAATCGGGTGCGCTTGATTACGGTTGGAACGACAACCTACATGACAGTAGCGCTCCAGGAACAGGGTTGGAGAGTACTGATCTAGTATAATGTAATACTACTTTATTCATCCATCAGAGACAGAAATGATTCTACTCAGCTCCTAACACTCCCCAGAAGGATATACCTATAGTCTGTATAGGTGAGTTTACCTGTCTATCTCTGCTCCTACCATCCAGCCGTACCCGGAGGACCCTGCGGTGTACAAGCCCCTGTCACAGGAGGAGATCCAGAGGATAAAGAATGAGAAGAAGCAGAAACAGAACGAGAAGAAGCAGAAGGTGACAGAGAACAGGAAACACCTGGCCAGCGTCAGGGTGGTGCAGAGAAACCTGGTGTTTGTGGTCGGGCTCTCTCAAAGGCTCGCAGATCCAGAGGTGAGACACCTATGAGCTTACTACATTAATATACATTGAGTGTATATTAGATGTTCTTTCCATGACATTGACTGACCAGGTGAAAATGATGATCCCGTATTGATGTCACTTGTTAAAACTGCCCCATGTAGATCATGGGGCAGCAGGTAGCTTAGTGGTTAGAGCGTTGGGCCAGTAACCAAAAGGTTGCTAGATTGAATCCCCGAGCTGACAAGGTAAAAAATGTGTCATTCTGCCCCTGAACAAGACAGTTAACCCACTGTTCCTAGGCTGTCATTGTAAATAAGAATTTGTTCTTAACTGACTTGCCTAGTTTAATAAATAAAATGAATGGGAGGAGACGGGTTAAATATTTTCTAAGCTTTGAGACAATTGAGACATGGATTGTGTGTGTGTGCCATTCAGAAGGTGAAAGGGCAAGACAAAGTGAAGTGCCTTTGAATGTGGTATGGTAGTATGTGCCAGGCAAACTGGTTTGTGTCAAGAACTGCAATGCTGCTGGGTTTTTCATGCTCAACAGTTTCCTTTGTGTGTATAAAGAACAGTCCACCACCCAATAGACATCCAGCCAACTTGACACAATTGTAGGAAGCATTGGAGTCAACATTGGCCAGCATTCCTGTGGAACGCTTTCAACACCTTGTAGAGTGCGGGTCCTGGTGAATTGAGGTTGTTCTGAGGGCAAAAGAGGAGGTGTTCCTAATGTTTGGAATACTCAGTGTAGATCTACTATATCCGTATAGGCCAATCAATCAAATGTATTTGTAAAGCCCTTCGTACATCAACTGATATCTCAAAGTGCTGTACAGAAACCCAGCCTAAAACCCCAAACAGCAAACAATGCAGATGTAGAAGCACAGTGGCTAGGAAAAACTCCCTAGAAAGGCCAGAACCTAGGAAGAAACCTAGAGAGGAACCATGCTATGAGGGGTGGCCAGTCCTCTTCTGGCTGTGCCGGGTGGAGATTATAACAGAGCATGGCCGAGATGTTCAAATGTTCATAGATGACCAGCAGGGTCAAATAATAATAATCACAGTAGTTGTCGAGGGTGCAGCAAGTCAGCACCTCAGGAGTAAATTTCAGTTGGCTTTTCATAGCCGATCATTCAGAGTATCTAGATCCTTTTTGTTAAGGTGGCAAAATTCCAGAAATACCCAAGTTTTCCAGAAATTGGGAATCTTACCACTAGGATTTTTGGAAAACATGGGAAATTTGTGAGTTTCCTGAATTTTGCAACCCTAGTTGAACTAGCCTTTTTTGAGGATTTTCCTCTTGAAGCCTCACCGACCAAAATGTGAGTCCATCATCGATAGTGTAGGAGACATCTAGGTAATTAGTTGTTTTTAAGATATCCATATTTTCTCATCTGATTTCAGACAAATGCCATAGGTTTCTTCTGTAAGTAACGTGATATACTATCCCATTCCTTCTTCAGTTAACCCATGCACACTTTTTTTTTTTTACCTGGGAAATGTTGTTTTTTTCCTGCTTATGTGCAGAGTACATCGTTTTATTGTTAGAGTATTTGATGTTCACAGATGCCGGTGGAGATCAAAAGCACTTGATTTGATTGGAAATAGTTTTTAACACGACGCGGTAAATTTACTGAAGTCATTTTTTAAAGGGATACTGCAAGATTTCGAGACTTGGGGTTGTATTTCTCATAGAGATGTAGAGGTCACAATTGTTGTATCTGTCCCATTTATGGTGTTTGTGAGTCCGTGGGAAATCCCATTGAGACGGATACAACATTGCGATCTCTGTACATCTCTATGCTACATTGGGACAGAAAATGGATAACCATAAAAAATATATATATCTATTAGCATTAATAAATAACTACCCCAGCTTTACAGTAGTTAGATTTATTTTCCTGCTTTTGAAAGGAGCTGGCTACTGTACTGGGAGACTTCCAGCAAAAGCCCTAAGCTAATGTCAATCATCTCAACTGCACACAGAGACATAACATTTGTATCCATGAGTTGTTCACTCCAACCCTGTTCCTGTAGGTTTTCACTCCAACCCTAGTTTAACACACCTGACTCTAATAATTAGTTGGTTGATAAGCTGAATCAGGTTAGTTACAATTGGGGTCTGAGTTAAAACCTGAAGGGGGGGTTGCTCTCCAGGAACAGGGTCGGAGTGAACCTGAGGGGGGGGTTGCTCTCCAGGAACCGGGTCGGAGTGAACCTGAAGGAGGGGTTGCTCTCCAGGAACAGCGGTGGAGAGCCCTGCTTTAAGTAGTTGGACAAAGATATTCAGAATTTCTTCTTACTATTCTGTTACTTGATCATATTTCCGGTCTACTGACCTAGCTATATTTGTTTTCCCTCGACTGTATTTATGAAGCTTTGTTTGTGAGAAATGTCTCCATCTCTATTCATTTCTGCACAGGTTCTAAAAAGGCCAGAGTATTTTGGGAAGTTTGGGAAAATACACAAGGTGGTCATCAACAACAGCACATCATATGCAGGTTCACAGGTAAGAACTGGTTCTTTGTGGCTCACTTGGGAGGAGGGTAGCACACTTAGGTTGGTAACGGAGAACAGTCGTGGGTTCTATCGCCATACTAAAATATATACAGTACCAGTCAAAAGTTTAGACACACCTACTCATTCAAGGGTTTTTCTTTATTTTTACTCTTTTCCACATTGTAGAATAATAGTGAAGACATCAAAACCATGAAATAACACACATGGAATCATGTAGTAACCAAAAAAGTATAAAACAAATCGAGATGTGTTTTGTATTCTTCAAATTAGCCACCATTTGCCTTGATGACAGCTTTGCACACTCTTGGCATTCTGTCAACCAGCTTGACCTGGAATGCTTTACCCACAGTCTTGAAAGGGGTTCCCACATATGCTGATCACTTGTTGGCTGCTTTTCCTTGACTCTGCGGTCCAATTCATCCTAAACCATCTCAATTGGGTTGAGGTTGGGTGATTGTGGAGGACTGATGCAGCACTCCATCACTCTCCTTCTTGGTCAAATAGCCCTTACACAGCCTGGAGGTGTGTTTTGTGTTGTTGTCCTGTTGAAAAACAAATGATAGTCCCACTAAGCGCACACCAGATGGGATGGCGTATCGCTGCAGAATGCTGTGGTAGCCATGCTGGTTAGGTGTGCCTTGAATTCTAAATAATTCACTGACAGTGTCACCAGTAAAGCCCCATCACATCTCCTCCTCCATGCTTCACGGTGGCAACCACATGCGAAAATCATCCGTTCACCTAATCTGCGTCTCACAAAGACACGGCGGTTGGAACCAGAAATCTACAATTTGGACTCATCAGAACAAAGGATAGATTTCCACCGGTCTTAAGTCCATTTCTTTTGTTTCTTGGCCCAAGCAAGTATCCTCTTCTTATTGGTGTCCTTTAGAAGTGGTTTATATGCTGCAATTCTCCCATGAAGGTCTGCTTCACACAGTCTCCTCAGAACAGTTGATGTTGAGATGTGTCTGTTACTTTAACTCTGTGAAGCATTTATTTGGGCTGCAATTTCTGAGGCTCGTAACTTTAATGAACTTGTACTCTGCAGCAGAGGTAACTCTGGGTTTTCCTTTCCTGTGGTCGCCCTCATGAGAGCCAGTTTCATCATAGCTCTTGGTTTTTGCGACTACACTTGAAACGTTCAAAGATCTTGAAATTTTCAGAATTGACTGACCTTCATGTTTTAAAGTAGTGATGGACTGTCCTTTCTCTATACTTATGAGCTGCTCTTGGCATAATATGGACTTGGTATTTTACCAAATAGGGCTATCTTCTGTATACCACACAATTGATTGGCTCAATGCATTAAGAAGTAAAGAATTTGGAATTGAACTTTTAACAAGGTAGGCCTGTTAATTGAAATGCATTCCAGGTGACTACCTCGTGAAGCTGGTTGAGAGAATGCCAAGAGTGTGCAAAGCGGCCATCAAGGTTACTTTGATGAATCGTAGATTTAACACTTTTGGTTACTACATGATTCGATATGTGTTAGTAAATATTTTTGATATCTTCACTATTTTTTTTCTGCAATGTAGAAAAAATAAAGAAAAACGCTTGAGTGGGTAGGTGTCTGTGCTGTCAATTACTTTGGAGAAAAGTCAGATCATAAAAAGTGGGATTGAATTCAAAAGTGGGTTTCTCTCAATACATCTCTAACAAAGCAGTGTGTTTTCTTATGACCTATTCTGAATATTATTATTATTATTATTATAACTTTTCTGATCCACAGGGTCCCAGTGCCAGTGCCTATGTCACCTATATCCGCTCTGAAGACGCCCTCAGAGCAATACAATGTGTAAACAATGTAGTGGTGGACGGCAGAACACTCAAGGTGACCGAAACAGACATTCAGGGCCAGTTTCTTGGACACGAATTAAACCAAATCCTGGATAACAATTCTCAATGGAGAAATTCCATTGAAGGAGCATTTTAGTCCAGGACAAAGCTTAATCTGTCTGGGAAACTGGTCCTAGAAGTAACTGTTTGTAGACTTATTGTAAGATCGTACTTTATTTGATAACGTTCCTTATCTTAAATGCTATATGACCTTTTGTCTTAGATATGTAATAATATGATTTAGAGGGCAACAACTGAAGATAACATTTGTCAAGTACATTTTCACTGAGCTCTCCTTTCTGTATTTAAAATCATGTATTTTTTTTTTTTAATGCAGGCTTCTTTAGGTACAACAAAATACTGCAGTTACTTCCTCAAAAGCATGCAGTGTCCCAAACCAGACTGTATGTATCTACATGAGCTGGGGGACGAGGCGGCTAGCTTTACTAAAGAGGAGATGCAGGTAACATATCCTTTTTTTTTTCTTCCTGTGTGATTTGTTGGTGGGTGAATAGAGATGCCTAACAACTTTCTCTTGACGTCATGTACTGTCCTTGCCTGTGTGTTTACCTTGTCCCCGGTTAGATCTTGTTCTTTTATTTCCTTTTTGGATGTTTTAGTATCTGCCTTTTCCATGTTCTTACTTCAAGTGACTTTGGACCTCAGTATTAATGTTATTTGAAGCTAGCCTGGTCCCAGATCTGGATGTGCTGTATAGCCAATTCCTAATGTCGTTGTCATGCTAGATCTGGGTCTAGGTGGAAGCTGCGACACAGTTGAATTGAGTAGGTGTCTGTGGCGAACAGTGGGAGCGTTGTGTGTTTATGATTCACTGCTTAAATGACTTAACGTTATTATGTTTGTCCTTAGGCTGGGAAACACCAAGAATACGAGCAAACACTACTCCAGGACCTCTACAAAATGAACCCAAGCTTTCTACAAACGTCACCGTGTGCAGGGGAAAAATCAAAAAGCAGATCTTCAAATTCTACACACAGGTATGTTTGGTATTTTGGCTTCCCCCTATCTACCCAACAGTAAATATTTGCCCCGGAGGCTGTGGCACTAACCGCTTGACCACCTTAGGCTTCTATCGATTTCCACCACACAACATCTCTTTATTAGACATTTGTCCATTTATCACAACAGACCCAACAATGGCAAAGATGGGTGGCCGATTCAATCGGGGTACGGTGGCAAACTGGCCAATGGCCTGTCAGAGGACAGGAAGTCTCCTCCGCTGCTAGACTGCTGCCTGGACCCAGAGGGCATGACCTCCGATGGGTTAGGACTTGGCCTGGGGCTGGACACCGAGCTGGAGATGGGGTCTGGTCAGGGTGCAGCCCTGTCCCCCTTCTCCTCTAACTGTGACAGCAACAGGTAATATGGAACAGGGCTTCTCAAACCTTTTGAGTAATGGACCACTTTTGTGAAAGCATCCCCTCATAATCAGAACATTACTTGAGTGCCATTTTAACAAATAGCCTACAAGGAATTTTTTACTATGACTTCTGCATTACATGGCCAGACGAACCAAGTCTCAGCCCCGGGGAAGGAACATTTTAAAAGGCCCGCATTTTGCCATCGGAGAGACAATAATGCAGATTTAAAGCGAATTTCCCGTAATTCTACACTTTTTGCCATTAGGCAGAGAGAACTTCGCAGTTTTTAAAACTTAAATTACAGTGCAGTTAAGTTTTTTTTTTATTAAATGGGGGAGGGAATAGTATTGAGTTGAAAAAATGTATAATTGGAGTACTGTGGATATCAATATGTCTGTGAGCCTCCGAGGCCCATGTTGCCCAGAGTTAAGAACATACATTATAGATTAATATTACACACTTTAAATATATTCCATGGATCCCTTGGCCAAAATTCTCTTTTTGTAATATTAATTTTAAAAAATTGTGTGGGTGGATATAGATTGAGAGATCTGGCCACAGACCCCCTGCAGTACCTTGATCACACTTTGAGAACCCCTGATATGCAGTGCCTTCAGAAAGTATTCATACCCCTTGACTTATTCCACATTTTGTTGTTACAGCCTGAATTCAACATGGGTACTCCATAGTGACAATGAAAACATGTTTTAAAAAATTGGTGCAAATTTATTGAAAATGAAATGCATAAATATCTCATTTACATAAGTATTCACAATCCTGAATCATCTTTGGCAGTGATTTACAGCGTTCTTGGTAAATCATCTTTGGCAGTGATTTACAGCGTTCTTGGTAAATCATCTTTGGCAGTGATTTACAGCGTTCTTGGTAAATCATCTTTGGCAGTGATTTACAGCGTTCTTGGTAAATCATCTTTGGCAGTGATTTACAGCGTTCTTGGTAAATCATCTTTGGCAGTGATTTACAGCGTTCTTGGTAAATCATCTTTGGCAGTGATTTACAGCGTTCTTGGTAAATCATCTTTGGCAGTGATTTACAGCGTTCTTGGTAAATCATCTTTGGCAGTGATTTACAGCGTTCTTGGTAAATCATATTTGGCAGTGATTTACAGTGTTCTTGGTAAATCATCTTTGGCAGTGATTTACAGCGTTCTTGGTAAATCATCTTTGGCAGTGATTTACAGTGTTCTTGGTAAATCTCTTAGAGCTTTCCACAACTGGATTATACACTATTTTTTCCTATTTATTATTTTCTAAATTCTTAAAGCTCTATCAAATTGGTTGTTGATCATTGCTGGACATCCATTTTCAGGTATTAACATAGATTTTCAAGTAGATTTAAATCTAAACTGTAACTCGGCCCCTCAGGAACATTAGCTGTTTTCTTGGTAAGCAAATCCAGTGTAGATTTTGCCTTGTGTTTTAGGTTATTGTCTTGCTGAAAGGTAAATTCATTCCCAGTTTTTGGTGGAAAGCAGACTGTACCAGGTTTTCCTCTAGGATTTTGCCTGTGCTTAGCTCCATTCAGTTTTTTTTTCTTATCCTGAAAAACTCGCCATTCCTTAAAGATTACAAGCATACCCGTAACATAATGCAGCCACCACTATGCTTGAAAATATGTAGTGGTACTCAGTAATGTGCTGTATTGGATTTGTCCCAAACGTAACACTTTGTATTCAGGACAAAAGGGAATTGCTGAACACGTTTTTTTTGCAGTATTACTTTAGTGCCTTATTGCAATCAGGATGCATGTTTTGGAATAGTTATTTTTCCTGTACAGACTTCCTTTTCACTGTCATTTAGGTTAGTATTGTTGCGTAACTACAATGTTGTTGATCCATCCTCAGTTTTCTCCTATCACAGGCATTTAACTCTGTTTTAAATTTACCATTGACCTCATGGTGAAATCCCTGAAATTGTGAGGCATTGGAAAACCTCCCTGGTCTGCGTGGTTGAATCTGTTTGAAATTCACTGCTCAACTGAGGGACCTTACAGTTCTGTATGTGTGTACCTAGTACAGAGGCGAGGTAGTCATTAACTGTACCTAGTACAGAGGCGAGGTGGTCGTTGACTGTACAGAGGCGAGGTGGTCGTTGACTGTACAGAGGCGAGGTGGTCGTTGACTGTACAGAGGCGAGGTGGTCGTTGACTGTACAGAGGCGAGGTGGTCGTTGACTGTACAGAGGCGAGGTGGTCGTTGACTGTACAGAGGCGAGGTGGTCGTTGACTGTACAGAGGCGAGGTGGTCGTTGACTGTACAGAGGCGAGGTGGTCGTTGACTGTACAGAGGCGAGGTGGTCGTTGACTGTACAGAGGCGAGGTGGTCGTTGACTGTACAGAGGCGAGGTGGTCGTTGACTGTACAGAGGCGAGGTGGTCGTTCAAAAATCATGTTAAACACTATTATTGCACACAGAGTCCATGCAACTGATTATGTGACTTGTGAAGCACACTGTTACTCCTGGACTTATTTAAGCCATAACAGTTTGAATACTTATTGACTCAAGACATTTTAACTTTTTTTAAATTAATTTGTAAAAACATTATTCCACTTTGATTATGGGTTATTGTATGTAGGCCAGTGACCAAAAAAAATCTACAATTGATCAATTTTAAGTTCAGACTTTAACACAACGAAATGTGTAAAGTCAAGGGTGAGACTACTTTCTGAAGGCACTGTACAAGACTAAGACTTTAGTCCATTTTACAATGACAACAGAGATGTTATACTGTATACTGGAGGGTTAAACCAAGCTTACTGAGAAGGCAGGCAGTACTATTCTGTCCTGCATGGTTACACATTCACTATAGTTTCTGGAATCGTGTTGAAAAGGGCTGTGTGAAGAGAGAATCCAAGCCGGCCCTAGTTTGATTCAGGTCAGCACAATAAAGTGAAAAGGCTATAACTTCCAGGCCAAACGGGTCTCCTTTTGGTCTGTTTTAAATGCTGGTGGTGGGCCATGAAAATCATAGTCTGTTTCTCTTTAGTCCCAGCGACAAACCTCCGGAAACAATAAGTATGGTGAATGGAGAGGCATTACAACAGGTACGAAGACCTTTACTAATGACCTAATGTAGAAGTACAGAAATGTTTGAACCTTTCTACATGTGTTTTCAAGATGTGTATAAGTATATAGATAATGACTTTATTACATGAGGAACATATTGATGTTATTTAGGGAAATTATTGTTAAATATATGTATACAGTTTCTTCTGGGCCATTTCAAATATAGCTGATTTATTTCTTACAAATGTTACATTGTCACAGACATTACCAATGTCCCCCCCCCCCCCTCTCCAGATGCCTAACAGTGAGTCCCCCTCCTCTCCTCCGGGGCTGACCAGACCCCCGAGCAGTCTGGTGGTTCCTATCAGTGTAGTGGATCTCACCGCCCGCTCTCCCTTCGAGGGAGCTGCTGCAGAGTCCCAGTCGCTGTTCTCAGACAACAGTAACTTCAGACAACCCAACCCTATCCCGTCTGGCCTGCCCCCCTTCCCAAACACGCCTAGAGGGGGACCCGACTGGCCCATGACCCCTGAACCACAGAGCCTCTTCGCATCAGGTGGGTTGTGTGGGGTAGACACTGAGACACACACACACACACACTGTTTAGTAGACGATGCTTCCTTTTAACAGTGCAGTGTCGCGTCCCGGGTGGAGCAGTGGTCTAAGGCACTGCTGTGCCACCAGAGACACTGGGTTCGCGCCCAGGCTCTGTCGCAACCGGGAGGCCCATGTGGCGGCGCACAATTGGCCTAGCATCGTCCGGGTTAGGGAGGGTTTGGCCGGCAGGGATGTCCTTGTCTCATCGAGCACTAGCGACTCCTGTGGCGGGCCGGGCTCAGTGCACGCTGACCTGGTCGCCAGGTGTACAGTGTTTCCTCCGACACATTGGTGCAACTAGCTTCCGGGTTGGATGCGCATTGGGTCAAGAAGCAGAGCGGCTAGGTTGGCTTGTGTTTCGGAGGACGCATGGCTCTTGACCTTCGCCTCTCCTAAGTCTGTACAGGAGTTGCAACAAGATTGTAACTACTAACAATTGGACACAACAAAACAAGGGGTGAAAAAAAACAGTGCAGTGTCTGCTCCACTGCTTTTCAACTTTGAAACATAACCACTAGATAAGTTTTCCATGGTTCTCTCCCTTCCCCAGACACAATACCGGTCTCGTCCTCCACAGACTGGCAGGCGGCCTTCGGCTTCGGCTCCTCATCCAAGACACAACAGCAGGACGACGACCTAGGCTTCGACCCCTTCGACATCACGAGGAAGGCCCTGGCTGACCTCATAGAGAAGGAGCTGTCAGTCCAGGACCAGCCCAGTCCGCTGGGGTCCCCCGGCCCCTTCAGCCTCCACCACCCCGGGTCCCACCACGGCCTTCACCTGCCCCCCTCCAACCCCAACCATTTCCCCAGTAGCCTTGGACCTCCACCCCGCCTCTCTCAGCTCCACCACAGGCAAATCTATAGTTCTTTTAGTTTCCCTGGTTCCCAGAGTCAGAGTAGTCATCATGGTGGCAGTCAGGCTGCCCAGGCCGCCACAGCCTCTCGGCATCCCTGGATGGACATGTCTCCCTCGGCACGCAACAATAATCACCTCTCACACTTGAACCACTTGGCCAACGCTGGAGGGGGACACGGAAACTTCCTGGACTTGAGCATGCCTCCTCAGCGCCACAGTACAGGGCTGGGAGGGATCCCCATATCGGGTAGGTTGTTATAAGACCCTGGCTCTGTCTTCTTGGAGTGTTGAGGTTAGGAGTAAGTTATGTCTTGTCCCAATTCAGGAATTAAACAAAAATTGAAATTGGCATTTCAGTTTAAATCCTGAATGGACTGAATTGAAATTCAGTTGACCCCAACCCTGTTTGAGTCATGTTTAATACAGTCTGTCCAGTAGGACTGTAGCAAGCATTGAATGTCAAAACATGTCATCGTTTTGCCGATTTCTCCCATGTTTCCTGCAAGGTCAAAATGACAAATGACATGTAATGTAGTTCTGTGTTCTGGCCACAAGATGGCAGTCCAAAGCCACCTGTGAAGGTGTGGATTCATAAAATCTGTAATAAATGAAGCAAATCAGCACTGCTTATTTTCTAATTAAATATGTTTTCTCTCTAGAAAGCAGCTGTTCTATAGATGGCCTCAATGTGAAAGAATGGCAGGCTGGCCTGAGAGCTCTCCTCCCCAACATAAACATCAACTTCGGCGGTCTCCCCAACTCCTCCTCTTCCTCCTCCTCCTCCTCGTCCTCCAGTGTGAACCACATCGGGCGGCCCAACCACCTGGGGGGTCCTGGGGGGCTAAATGGGCCAGGGGGGCTATCACACAGCCTCAGCTGGGACGGTACAGCCAGCTGGATGGACCCAGCCATCATCACAGGTAGTGAGTAACCCCAGACGTATTTATTACACGGGTACAATGCGATGATGATAATGACTTTATTCTGTCATATAACATGCGGATATTTAACAACTATTTACACTAACTTATTAAGATAGGCTTGAAAGTGTTATAAGCAGAGTTGGACATGTCATCTTTATTTAGCCAGGATACTCTACTCACCAACAATAGTCACTGTTTTCCATGGAGATCTGTAGACTGCACTAAAGATACTAAATGGAAGTGGGTCTCCATGGTTTCTCCAGCTGGTCCCGAGGGCTCCCTCTGGGTACATGTTTTGGTTTTTGCCCTAATCAAAGGCTGATGATGAGTTGGCTATTTTGAATCTGCTGTGTGGTGCTAGGGCAAAAACCAAAGCATGCAGAGTTTGGGAAACTCTGTCCTACAGTTCTCACTCACTCACTCATCCATCTCTCTCCTCTCTTCAGGCATCCCAGCCTCGACAGGGAACAGTTTAGACCTTTTCCAAGAAGACCAGAACCCTCCCCACTGGCTCAAGTCCCTCCAGGCCCTGACCGAGATGGACGGCCCTGCCTTGCCTAGCTCCTCTCTCCCCCAGCAGCCCCAGAACCAACAGCACCTGTCCCTCCACAGCCACCACCACGGCCTCCTAGACCAGGCTGCCTCACACCCACACCTCCCCCTCCACCACAGAGCTGGCTCCGGCTGGGCCCCTTACCTTCCCAGCCTGGCCCAACCCACACAGGCCAACCCCAGCCAGTTTCACAGCCCTCCCCCAGGCTTCCAGACAGCCTTCAGACCCCCAGGCCAGGGCGCTACCGAGCTGCTAAACAGTACCACCGCCGGAGACCGACACTAAAGACAGATTACAGCAGTGTCCCAACCCGATACAGATACAGTGTACACACACACCAATCTGCAGATTATCAAATTATGAAGAATTATTAGCTAACAAAATAACAAGGCTGCTTTCTTTGTCCTTTAAACTTCTATCTTTTTGTTCTGTTCTGACGGCCTGTTTGTTCCTTTTTTTTTTTTCTTTCTTTTCCCCGTGTCACATGACATGCATTGTTAGTTACCCTCCCTTTTGGCCTGCCACCGACCAAGTCAATGCCTTACTGTGAGCTCCAGTAGTCAGGGGTGTGTTCAGTAGTTGTGAAACATTTTGAAAACGGAAAGTGTTTCTTATTGGACAGATAAATCCATGTAGTCCCTGCCGGTTTCACTTAGTTTTCTTTCGTTTGGTGCATAATGAATATGACCCGGGTGAATTTATTTGGGATCAGACACTGCTGTGAGCTTCACTTGAGGTCCGTTCTTTATGATCTAGACGAGCACGGAGAACAGGAGCAGTACTAGGTATGGTGTCGCCGAAGTCGATCACTACAAAACGCACAGGAAACAAGATTAACGTGGGTAATTTTAAGAAGTTAACTCGTGATTTAAATATGAAATGGGTGAAAGAAGTGAAGTCACGATTACTCTGAGGATGAAGCAACCAAATTAATGGAAATCTGCTCTTAAAGCTTTGCCCTAAAAACCCTCATCAACCCCACTTTCAACAGAACAGGAGACCTGGATGAAACTCTACGCTCCCTCGCTGCAGAGAAGCCCTGGAGCGGTTCACTTTGGGCATGTGGCAAAATGCCTCAGTTTAACGGTTTAACAGGTATGGTTGGGAATCTTTCGAGAACTATTGTTGAGGGACTTGTCGTAGTTGGTTCAGATGACAGGAAATTCTGCAGACAGAGATGGGCGGACTAAGACGTCAGGAGGGGTGAGTTGAGGGCACAGGTAGACTATACATGCTACGGTTTCCATGTTAGACACACGGTCACAATGGTGACGTTCCAGGCCGACTAGATTGTAGTCGTGCTGCACTCAATGCAGCAACCAATGATCAACCTTTTGAAGTCAATGTCAGACTGCTATATCATATGTGGTTAGCTGAGAACTGATCAGCTATAGCTGATTTTAACTGGTTAGCTGAGAACACCTATCCAGGCGTTGTGAGATCTGGCAGACGACTGCAATGTAGTCTGCCTGGAACGCGCCCAGCCAATGACTTGTCTCATGCAGGTCATTAAAACCAACGTTCATCCCTTTGGGGTCAGGGGTCATGGTGCCCCGTCCTGTAGTAGAGGGAAGATTCAGTTGAACCTCTGTATCAGAGGAAGTAGCACCACCTAACAGGAGGGCTGGCCGACTGGTTAAAGAGTCTCGCCACTGTTCGCTGGTCGGAAGAAGAATAGGCCAAGACTCGCGATACCAGACCTCGGCACGCTAACTGCTAATTCTGGTGAAACGGAGCGGTTGGCGTCGAGGCTAGGGAAAAAAAGTACAGTATTTAAAAACTGTTGGGAGTATTACAGGCTAATACTGGGACGTCCTGAAACCAGGATTTGGTCTTATACACAGTGCCACTGTGTGGCACCTCCAGTAGCTAAACCCTTATCAGGAGAACTACCAGAAAGCAGACAAAACAGAAATTAAGGTGTTGATGAAAAGGCTTCCAGGATATGCAGGTCAAAACTAATACTAATAAGGGTAGCCAATAGCGTTACAAGTTTACACCTTGTTAGACCCGCGAGGGCTTTCAACGAGGCCTTACCATGAATTAATGAGAGACGCTTGAGTGATTGGGAAAGGGTGTCAAGATGTTCTGATATGTATCTGTATAAAACCTCTGAGAATGGAAATAATGCAATGTGATATCGTAAAGTGCTACAAGACAAGCTGACAAACGACGGCTTGCAATTTAATCCAAGGAGCTCTCTGCCTTCCTATGGGCCAAGAGAATGAATAACCTCTCCTCCCTTCACAGCCTCTTTCTTTTAGGCTTAACTCATGATCTCTCCATCTTTCTCTCTCTCCCTCTTTCTCCTGCCGTCCCCTATTAAAAACAGTATTCACCAGAAACAAGAACTGATCCAGGAGAAACCAACAGTCAGTCGTACTACCGTGGTTTTAAACATGACGCTGAGTTAAACACTCATTGAGGAGCTTAAAGGAATTGAACTGTCCTCTGCAGGTCTGGAAAAAGAAACCTTAAATAAAATGGAAAAACCCAGTGCTCGATTTGGCTCTTTTTGTTTCACAGATTCACACACTGTCACGTTTCCTTGTCGTTAAAGTATTACATTGACTGTTCTGAAGTGTCATAACATGTCGATACAACCAGTGTTACAACTCGTAGGGTCTGTTTCCTGGACACGGATGAAATCCTATCCTGGACTAAAACCCTATTTCAATGGAGAATGTCCATTTGAGCATGCTTTCTACTCCAGCACTAGATTTGTTCTGCGCCTGGGAAACAGACCCCTAATGTTTCTGATGTAACGTCAGCTTGATCTCCACAGGAAACAGACCCCTAATGTTTCTGATGTAACGTCAGCTTGATCTCCACAGGAAACAGACCCCTAATGTTTCTGATGTAACGTCAGCTTGATCTCCACAGGAAACAGACCCCTAATGTTTCTGATGTAACGTCAGCTTGATTTCCACACTGCGAATACCTGCATTTTAAGACCAGTAGAAAATTTGAATGATCTTAAATGTGACACCACATAAACTCAAGTCAATCAATCATTACTTAAATGTTAAAGAGAGACATTTCTTCAGGACTGTATTTTTACTTTCTCTCCACCAGGGGGCAGAGTATTCTCTCCCTGCTGAGGCTCTGTATCCCAAATTTAGTCTGTTGTATCCCAAATTTAGTCTGTTGTATCCCAAATTTAGTCTGTTTCCCAAATTTAGTCTGTTGTTTCCCAAATTTAGTCTGTTGTTTCCCAAATTTAGTCTGTTGTTTCCCAAATTTAGTCTGTTGTTTCCCAAATTTAGTCTGTTGTTTCCCAAATTTAGTCTGTTGTATCCCAAATTTAGTCTGTTGTTTCCCAAATTTAGTCTGTTGTTTCCCAAATTTAGTCTGTTGTTTCCCAAATTTAGTCTGTTGTTTCCCAAATTTAGTCTGTTGTTTCCCAAATTTAGTCTGTTGTTTCCCAAATGTAGTCTGTTGTATCCCAAATTTAGTCTGTTGTTTCCCAAATTTAGTCTGTTGTTTCCCAAATGGCCCGCTATTCCATATATAGTGCACTACTTTTGACCAGAGCCCTGTATTGTACTACATAGAGAATAGGATGCTGTTTGAGACGGAGACCCTGTTTCCCCCGACAACAGTTGGGAGAGCTCAGTGGGATGTTGACGCTCAGGTACTGAAGGTTATCTCTAAGTACATTGCGTCTTCATTGTTTATCCCCTGTAAAACCCCTGTAATTGTTTTTAATTCTGTCCCAACTGATATCAAATTGACTTTGTCCTACATTGATTTATTGACTTTGAAAAGTTGGCAGGAGTATGTGGCCAGCTAGATGGTGCTCTCAGATCTGAGGGTTTGTCTGAGAGGTAGGAGTGTGTGTGTGTGTGTTCTTGCATACTGTATGCAGTCCTCACCCACCTCCTGTGCAGTGCAACCTGGTCCACGCAGCCAGCCAGCCCATGCAGTACTATGTGGCTACCTGCAGCAGAATAGCAGTGTACTGCTATAGCTCACTCTGTAGGACCTCAGACAGATTGAAGGCAACACTGGAGGGAAACTGATCCTGTGACATCACTACTGTCAGTTATGTACCGTGGCGACAGAATCCCGGTGTGACTTCAACACCTCACGCTGGTAGAACAATGTTTACCGTTTTTATAATTGAATCAATGTCTTTTGTATTAGTTACATAAGGGATAGTCAAGGATATGCTAATGCATCATGACTTTATAAGAGTCCAACACTATTGTTTTACTTCCTGTCTTTCCTGTGAGATCTCACCCCATGCGTTCGTTCATGGACTGCGGTGACAAAATTGTAATGTTAGGTTATTCTTCTTGCCTCTGGGTGTTTGATGAATGAATGTCTACTGTTCATGAATTAGTTTAATCCAAAGCAAGGTTAAAAGGGCATGAATCCAACATTGTCCCTGTTACCTGTGGTCTTCCCAGTGTGATTTATTTATTTTTTCAAACCCCAGGCTTCTAGAATGTTGTTCTGAACCTTCTTGTTAATCAACGTCTTCCTACGAGTTAAATCAGTCAGGCAAGTCAGAAATAATCAAGGTTATGCTAATGAATCACAATATGAGAATCCAACCTTGTTCATAAGTTACCTGTGGTCTTCCCAGACTGTGTGGCTTACAACACCTTGTTGTTTACCCTCCTACCTAAAGCTGTACATTTAATGTCCTCTTATGTAAATGCAGTGTTACTTTCTGAGGCAAAGGTTATGCTATGAATCCAACGTCGTCCATAATGTGACCTCTGGTCTTCCCACTGGGACTTCTACACGCTGCTGGAATATACTTACCTATATTTATCATTTTCACGGGAGGCAAAGCAGCGTTCGTTATCCTCTTCTATTTGCCTCTGGTCTGCTGGGTATTGTGACTGGTTGTTCCTCTTGGAGGTGAGGTGTTTCCTGGCCAGGATGGCTGGAGCTGTCCTCTGATACTAGCCCCCATGGTACTAAAGTCAGCCCGGCATTAGGTGTTGCTCAATACATTCAGCCTTATAACAATAAAAAGTTGTAGATCCGTAGTTAAACGCTTACAGTGATTTTTTGGGGGGTCACAGGTCAGGCCAAGTGATTTAGGGCTGGGGAGGCTGGAGGTTGGAAATGCCCTCTGAGACAAGTCCCCCGGCTCCCACTGATGCCTGGCCCCTAGGGCCTGCACGGCCATCCCAGCACTGACCCCACGGACCAGCACAGTCCCCATAGCCGGCCAAGTCCAGGTGCTGAGGAGACAGTACCAGTTAACAGAGGAAGATGAGTCGGTGAATAATGCAGACAGCCAGCAGATTCTGGGGCAGTGACAATGAGTCAGCAACACAGAGGCAGTAGAGGGGGAGGCACTGCTCTCTCTCACTACTGTGTTGCCGATCGGACACACAGGCACTTACGCGCACAGACAAGCAGGAAAATAGAGTGCTTTCACACAGCAAGCACTTCACATACTCACAGCTGAAGTGATATTGCACAATGTCTGCCTGATATGTATATAGGAATTATACATATTTTGTATATATCGTTTTTCATGAATGATTTGTAATAAATAAGTATTACCTGTAGTGGAAAGTAAAGGGTCAGAGGTCACAGGGTCAGGAAAGTCAGTGTAGGAAATCCAAAATGGAGTGTGTTCGTAAATTCAAACTGGAGTGCCAGAGTGCACTCTGGGTGTTTGTAAATTCAGAGC
Organism: Oncorhynchus mykiss; assembly: GCF_013265735.2. Classification (NCBI taxonomy): domain Eukaryota; kingdom Metazoa; phylum Chordata; class Actinopteri; order Salmoniformes; family Salmonidae; genus Oncorhynchus; species Oncorhynchus mykiss. The sequence goes on from NC_048566.1 coordinate 94,320,815, forward strand.
GTTCAGAGCCACACTGGGCGCTCTGGTCGAGGAGTAGTGCTGATCCGAGCGTTCTGACCTCACAACGGCAGTCAAGCACCCAAGCTAACTGGCTAATGTTGGCTAGCTTTCTAGCTACTTCCAGACACATGAGAGAACACCTCACTGACCATTTTACTCGCCCTAGCAGAGCTGGTTAGGCTGTTTTCATGTTATCCAGAGCGTTGGTGATTAACTGCTGCTGCCAACAATTTAATTGCCTTTTTTTTGCCGACGTTTACTGACATCGGCCATATTCAACGGGGGTTGAGCGTTTGTAAATTCATCAGTTATTCTGTGCTCTGGCACACTCAGACGAGTGCTCTGAAATCAGATTAGATAACCAGAGAGAATTTACAAACACGCCCATTGCTTTATTTTATTTTATATAACTTCTGTGTATGAGTTGGCAGGGTTGGCCAATCAGATTCCTCTAGTTAGCTTTTGTCTTGGGCAGGGCCAGGTAGAGAATATGCTATTTTGAGTGATGAGTACAAGCTGGCTACTTTGTGTTCAAACAAATTAAAAATGATTGATTAACTTATTAATTCCCAGAATTTGCTGAAATAGTGTATTCCCGCTAGTTACTGTAGTGCTGCTTGCTATGGGAGTACTACAGGAACCAAGCAGTGGGTGGCAATGCATGTATAACAGTAACGGACATAGAGATTAATCATACTCTAATTATGCCATCGTTGTTAGCATTATCTTGGGGAGATGACAGTTTTTTTTGCTTGCAGCAAAGAAAAAGCTTCTGATCTGAGAATTTAGTTGAGTACCAATCAGACACACACACACACACACACACAGCAGTCACTTACAATGCTGAAACCCACGTTTCCCTGCTTCCTGGAGAGACTGCTTGTTGCAGAGTGGAGGGTGTACTCTCTCAATTCAAGGGCTTTATTGGCATGGGAAACATTTGTTAACATTGCCAAAGCAAGTGAGGTAGATAATATATAAAGTGAAATAAACAATAAAAATTAACAGTAAATATTACACATACAGAAGTTTCAAAACAATAAAGACATTACAAATGTCATATTTTATATATATATATATATATATATATATATATATATATACAGTGTTTTAACAATGTACAAATGGTTAAGGACACAAGATAAAATAAATAAGCATAAATATGGGTTGTATTTACAATGGTGTGTGTTCTTCACTGGTTGCCCTTTTCTCGTGGCAACAGGTCACAAATCTTGCTGCTGTGATGGCACACTGTGGAATTTCACCCAGTAGATATGGGAGTTTATCAAAATTGGATTTGTTTTCGATTTCTTTGTGGATAGAGATCCACAAAGATCCACATCTCTACTCTCTCTCTTTCTCTCTCTCTGCAGAGTGGAGCGTGTACTCTCTCTCTCTGCAGAGTGGAGCGTGTACTCTCTCTCTCTGCAGAGTGGAGCGTGTACTCTCTCTCTCTCTAGCTGCAGAGTGGAGCGTGTTCTCTCTCTCTCTAGCTGCAGAGTGGAGCGTGTTCTCTCTCTCTCTAGCTGCAGAGTGGAGCGTGTACTCTCTCTCTCTAGCTGCAGAGTGGAGCGTGTACTCTCTCTCTCTAGCTGCAGAGTGGAGCGTGTACTCTCTCTCTCTAGCTGCAGAGTGGAGCGTGTACTCTCTCTCTCTAGCTGCAGAGTGGAGCGTGTACTCTCTCTCTCTAGCTGCAGAGTGGAGCGTGTACTCTCTCTCTCTAGCTGCAGAGTGGAGCGTGTACTCTCTCTCTCTAGCTGCAGAGTGGAGCGTGTACTCTCTCTCTCTAGCTGCAGAGTGGAGCGTGTACTCTCTCTCTCTAGCTGCAGAGTGGAGCGTGTACTCTCTCTCTCTAGCTGCAGAGTGGAGCGTGTACTCTCTCTCTCTAGCTGCAGAGTGGAGCGTGTACTCTCTCTCTCTCTAGCTGCAGAGTGGAGGGTGTTCTCTCTCTCTCTCTCTAGCTGCAGAGTGGAGCGTGTTCTCTCTCTCTCTCTAGCTGCAGAGTGGAGCGTGTACTCTCTCTCTCTAGCTGCAGAGTGGAGCGTGTACTCTCTCTCTCTAGCTGCAGAGTGGAGCGTGTACTCTCTCTCTCTCTAGCTGCAGAGTGGAGGGTGTATTCTCTCTCTCTCTCTAGCTGCAGAGTGGAGGGTGTTCTCTCTCTCTCTCTAGCTGCAGAGTGGAGGGTGTTCTCTCTCTCTCTCTAGCTGCAGAGTGGAGCGTGTTCTCTCTCTCTCTCTCTAGCTGCAGAGTGGAGCGTGTTCTCTCTCTCTCTCTCTAGCTGCAGAGTGGAGCGTGTACTCTCTCTCTCTAGTTGCAGAGTGGAGGGTGTTCTCTCTCTCTCTAGCTGCAGAGTGGAGGGTGTTCTCTCTCTCTCTCTCTAGCTGCAGAGTGGAGGGTGTACTCTCTCTCTCTCAATTCAATTCAATTCAAGGGGCTTTATTGGCATGGGAAACATGTTAACATTGCCAAAGCAAGTGAGGTAGATAATATACAAAAGTGAAATAAACAATAAAAATTAACAGTAAACATTACACATACAGAAGTTTCAAAACAAAGACATTACAAATGTCATATTACGTGTATATATACAGTGTTGCAACGATGTACAAATGGTTAAGGCTACACAAGGGAAAATAAATAAGCATAAATATGGGTTGTATTTACAATGGTGTTTGTTCTTCACTGGTTGCCCTTTTCTCGTGGCAACAGGTCACAAATATTGCTGCTGTGACGGCACACTGTGGTATTTCACCCAGAAGATATGGGAGTTTATCAAAATTGGATTTGTTTTTGAATTCTTTGTGGATCTGTGTAATCTGATGGTAATATGTGTCTCTAATATGGTCATACATTGGGCAGGAGGTTAGGAAGTGCAGCTCAGTTTCCACCTCATTTTGTGGGCAGTGAGCACATAGCCTGTCTTCTCTTGAGAGCCATGTCTGCCTACGGCGGCCTTTCTCAATAGCAAGGCTATGCTCACTGAGTCTGTACATAGTCAAAGCTTTCCTTAATTTTGGGTCAGTCACAGTGGTCAGGTATTCCGCCGCTGTGTACTCTCTGTGTAGGGCCAATCAGCATTCTAGTTTGCTCTGTTTTTTTGTTAATTCTTTCCAATGTGTCAAGTAATTATCTTTTTGTTTTCTCATGATTTGGTTGGGTCTAATTGTGCTGCTGTCCTGGGGCTCTGTAGGGTGTGTTTATGTTTGTGAACAGAGCCCCAGGACCAGCTTGCTTAGGGGACTCTTCTCCAGGTTCATCTCTCTGTAGGTGATGGCTTTGTTATGGAAGGTTTGGGAATCGCTTCCTTTTAGGTGGTTATAGAATTTAACGGCTCTTTTCTGGATTTTGATAATTAGTGGGTATCGGCCTAATTCTGCTCTGCATGCATTATTTGGTGTTCTACGTTGTACACGGAGGATATTTTTGCAGAATTCTGCGTGCATTGTCTCAATTTGGTGTTTGTCCCATTTTGTGAAGTCTTGGTTGGTGAGCGGACCCCAGACCTCACAACCATAAAGGGCAATGGGCTCTATGACTGATTCAAGTATTTTTAGCCAAATCCTAATTGGTATGTTGAAATTTATGTTCCTTTTGATGGCATAGAATGCCCTTCTTGCCTTGTCTCTCAGATCGTTCACCGCTTTGTGGAAGTTACCTGTGGCGCTGATGTTTAGGCCAAGGTATGTATAGTTTTTCGTGTGCTCTAGGGCAACAGTGTCTAGATGGAATTTGTATTTGTGGTCCTGGTGACTGGACCTTTTTTGGAACACCATTATTTTGGTCTTACTGAGATTTACTGTCAGGGCCCAGGTCTGACAGAATCTGTGCATAAGATCTAGGTGCTGCTGTAGGCCCTCCTTGGTTGGTGACAGAAGCACCAGATCATCAGCAAACAGCAGACATTTGATTTCGGATCCTAGCAGGGGGAGGCCGGGTGCTGCAAACTTTTCTAGTGCCCGCGCCAATTCATTGATATATATGTTGAAGAGGGTGGGGCTTAAGCTGCCTCCCTGCCTAACCCCACGACCCTGTGTGAAGAAATGTGTGTGTTTTTTGCCAATTTTAACCGCACACTTGTTGTTTGTGTACATGTATTTTATAATGTTGTATGTTTTACCCCCAACACCACTTTTCATCAGTTTGTATAGCAGACCCTCATGCCAAATTGAGTCGAAGGCTTTTTTGAAATCAACAAAGCGTGAGAAGACTTTGCCTTTGTTTTGGTTTGTTTGGTTGTCAATTAGGGTGTGCAGAGTGAATACATGGTCTGTTGTACGGTAATTTGGTAAAAAGCCAATTTGACATTTGCTCAGTACATTGTTTTCATTGAGGAAATGTACGAGTCTGCTGTTAATGATAATGCAGAGGATTTTCCCAAGGTTACTGTTGACACATATTCCACGGTAGTTATTGGGGTCAAATTTGTCTCCACTTTTGTGGATTGGGGTGATCAGTCCTTGGTTCCAAATATTGGGGAAGATGCCAGAGCTAAGTATGATGTTAAAGAGTTTTAGTATAGCCAATTGGAATTTGTTGTCTGTATATTTGATCATTTCATTGAGGATACCATCAACACCACAGGCCTTTTTGGGTTGGAGGGTTTTTATTTTGTCCTGTAACTCATTCAATGTAATTGGAGAATCCAGTGGGTTCTGGTAGTCTTTAGTAGTTGATTCTAAGATCTGTATTTGATCATGTATATGTTTTTGCTCTTTATTCTTTGTTATAGAGCCAAAAAGATTGGAGAAGTGATTTACCCATACATCTCCATTTTGGATAGATAATTCTTTGTGTTGTTGTTTGTTTAGTGTTTTCCAATTTTCCCAGAAGTGGTTAGAGTCTATTGATTCTTCAATTGCATTGAGCTGATTTCTGACATGCTGTTCCTTCTTTTCCCGTAGTGTATTTCTGTATTGTTTAGTGATTCACCATAGTGAAGGCGTAGACTCAGGTTTTTCGGGTCTCTATGTTTTTGATTGGACAGGTTTCTCAATTTCTTTCTTAGATTTTTGCATTCTTCATCAAACCATTTGTCATTATTGTTAATTTTCTTCGGTTTTCTATTTGAGATTTTTAGATTTGATAGGGAAGCTGAGAGGTCAAATATACTGTTAAGATTTTCTACTGCCAAGTTTACACCTTCACTATTACAGTGGAACGTTTTACCCAGGAAATTGTCTAAAAGGGATTGAATTTGTTGTTGCCTAATTGTTTTTTGGTAGGTTTCCAAACTGCATTCCTTCCATCTATAGCATTTCTTAATGTTACTCAGTTCCTTTGGCTTTGATGCCTCATGATTGAGTATTGCTCTGTTTAAGTAGACTGTGATTTTGCTGTGGTCTGATAGGGGTGTCAGTGGGCTGACTGTGAACGCTCTGAGAGACTCTGGGTTGAGGTCAGTGATAATGTATTCTACAGTACTACTGCCAAGAGATGAGCTATAGGTGTACCTACCATAGGAGTCCCTTCGAAGCCTACCGTTGACTATGTACATACCCAGCGTGCGACAGAGCTGCAGGAGTTGTGACCCGTTTTTGTTGGTTATGTTGTCATAGTTGTGCCTAGGGGGGCATATGTGGGAGGGAATGCTGTCACCTCCAGGCAGGTGTTTGTCCCCCTGTGTGCTGAGGGTGTCAGGTTCTTGTCCGGTTCTGGCATTTAGGTCGCCACAGACTAGTACATGTCCCTGGGTCTGGAAATGATTGATTTCCCCCTCCAGGATGGAGAAGCTGTCTTCATTAAAATATGGGGATTCTAGTGGGGGGATATAGGTAGCACACAGGAGGACATTTTTCTCTGTTAGGATAATTTCCTTTTGAATTTCTAGCCAAATGTAGAATGTTCCTGTTTTGATTAATTTAATGGAGTGAATTAGGTCTGCTCTATACCAAATTAGCATACCCCCTGAGTCCCTTCCCTGTTTCACACCTGGTAGTTTGGTGGATGGGACTACCAGCTCTCTGTAACCTAGAGGGCAACCAGTGGGTCCGTCTCCTCTATACCAGGTTTCTTGCAGGATGACAATGTCTGTATTACCAATTTCTTTGGTGAAGTCTGGGTTTCTGCTCTTTAGGCCAAAAGCAGATGACCTCAGGCCTGGGATATTCCAGGATGATATAGTGAAGGCTTTTTGTTCCATAGAGTGTCCAATGTTGTTGGTCGTGGTTTGGCCTCAGGCCAGTAAGTGTGAGCAGAGCCTGCTGAGCATCTGGTACATGCCATTGGCTTGGGCGAGTGTGAGAGTGGGGGTTGGGACTGTTTGCCCGCTCTCTACCTGGGCGTATGTGTGGCTTCCATGTTGAGGCCCTCTTTGCGGGGGTGGGGTGCCTGGGGTGGGCAGGAGTGGCATAGGTCTGATCTGAGGGGGCCTAAATGGGGTGTGGGCATGGTTGACGTGGGGGTGTGTTGATTGGTTGGGGTGGGGGTGTGGATGTGTCTGGGTGTACTGTGGTCTGGATGTAATTCCTCTTGGCGTGGGTCCTCTATGTGTAGGTCCAGGGGGGGGGTCCTGCAGGTCTGGGAGGGTGTCTTGCTGGTCTGGGTGGGGTGTCTATTGATCTGTTGCTCCTGTGTGAAGTGTTGGGGATACGTTTGAGAGCGATGTCCTTTAGAGTCCGGGCAAAGGTGGGCACTGCTGCCTTGTAGAGGTGGACCTGGTCATAGAGGCTGTTCAAGTCCAGGGTGGAGTGGTGGGCCAGGAAAACATTTGGTTTTGAGGCACAGTCACGGGAAATACTTGCGTTTACCCGCTGTATTGTGGCAGGGTGGAAGTCTTTTCGTGGTAGCAGGGTGGAGATAACCACTTGTGCGTTGGGGAAAGTAGAAGAAGCCTTTTCAATCACTCCCTTCAGTGCTGTGGCCACCCTTTCCTGCTGTGCTCTCAGGTCGTTTGTGCCTGTGTGTATTATGTGGCTGGGTGAACCTAGTTGGTCCTCAGACAGAAGGTCGAGGGCACGCTGGGTGTTTGGACACCAGAGTTTAGACACTGCGTTTGGGAAAAAGTTTTTTTTCTTCTATATATTTCCCATTTGAGTCCATAAGTAGTACAATCTGTGTCTTGTGTTTGTCCTCAGTGGGTGTGAGGGGGTTGTCAGAAGGGCTATCAGGGTGGCTGACAGGGGGGGTTCTCAGAGGGGGTGAGAGCCGCTGGGCTTGTGGTTCTTCATTTGTCTGTTCTGCTGTGATGTCGACTCTATGGTCAGGGTCTGGTGTGGACTGTTCTGCTGTGGTGTTGAGACTTTTGTCAGGTGCTGAGGTGGGCTGTTCTGCTGGCTTCTCTGTCGGGGTGGCCACCTCTCTAGTGGGTTGTTCTCTGTCACACGCCGTCCCCCTCAACCTCTCCTCCGTCCCCCTCACCCTCTCCTCCATCCCCCTCAACCTCTCCTCCACCAGCAGTCTGATTCTCTCCTCTAGTGCTCTGTTCCTCTCCTGATTCTGCTCTTTCTTCTGTTGAAGTTGTCTCACCACAGTCCAGAGTGCAGATATGTCTCTGTCGACCTCCAGCTCTCCAGGTCTGGTTAAGGGGGTGTTGTTGTGCTGGACTGTTGTCTGGGCCTGTGCTGACTGAAGTGTAATCACCTGCTGTTCCAGCTCCACCTGTCTTACCTCCAGCTGGGTGAATTTGTCCTTCATTTCAATGAGGGAGTGGTAATCTGTGCTGGGAGGTTGACTCTCCGCTGGGGGTTGCTCGTCTGTGGGTTTACAAAATGAAGAGGTCTGGTCTGACCCGCTCGGGGTGGGGGTATCTTTATCAAGGGAGAGCTTCTCCTGCTGGGCTAATTCTTTGATTAGGTGAAAGTCCAGCTGAAACTGTTTGGGGTTACCCTGTACCATTACTGTTCCGGACTTATAGATATTTATATTACCTGACTCAGAGTCCTCGTTATCAAGTATTCTGAGTTTCCACCCCTCTCTTAACAAAGGGGTAGTGTGCTAATATAGCACTGTGCCATGCCAGGGGATGGTTTGTGTGGAAGATAAGGTTGCTGATGTTCCCATTTTTGTAATAGTCAGCAAAAAGTGTCTCTTGATTTAACATAAGGAGCTTCATTTTGTAATCTTTTCTTGCCTTATCATTCTTTACATGCACAGGGTACTGTATTTTAATTACCTCTGAACAGCGGGAGAGAGCTTCTAAGGCCTCTCCATTTGGTTGGGGTAGACTGTGAGACTCTCCTGCCATTGTTGGGCTAATGGGCTTTGACACCTCTCACTTGACACGTCAGTGCTAGTTGAAGCTGTATCAAGCTTGGCAGAATTATGTTAGAATTCAGTCCTTATAAAGTAATGTTGTGTATTTTTCTTCTTGGCTTTTGGAAATAAAATATAGTTTCAGACTAAACATTACTCACTCAGTTCCAGGTTGGATGGTGTTTTCAGGTTTCTGTTGTTTTCCAGAGAATTTGCTGTATAGGGTAATAAATCCTTGGTAGTTGTGAAAAATCCAGGTGATTCCGTAATTCCGTCCAAAATCAGGTTGTAGGTTTTAAGTTTTGATTTGAAGTAGGGGTTATGTTGTAGAGGGTATAATCCAGTATGTGTTCCTGACAAAAAAATCCAGGTTTATCTAACTCCTAATCTATCTTTTTTAAAGAAAATGCTAAAAAATGCAGGAGCTCACCTGATCCTGACCTCTGCTCTGCGCTCTCCACGTCTCTCTCTCTCTAGCAGCAGAGTGGGGGGTGTTCTCTCTCTCTCTCTCTAGCAGCAGAGTGGAGGGTGTTGTCTCTCTCTCTAGCTGCAGAGTGGAGGGTGTTTTCTCTCTCTCTAGCTGCAGAGTGGAGGGTGTTCTCTCTCTCTCTAGCTGCAGAAAGGAGGGTGTTATCTCTCTCTACAGCTGCAGAAAGGAGGGTGTTCTCTCTCTCTCTCTCTAGCTGCAGAAAGGAGGGTGTTCTCTCTCTCTCTAGCTGCAGAAAGGAGGGTGTTCTCTCTCTCTCTAGTTGCAGAGTGGAGGGTGTACTCTCTCTCTCTCTCTAGTTGCAGAGTGGAGGGTGTTCTCTCTCTCTCTAGCTGCAGAGTGGAGGGTGTACTCTCTCTCTCTCTAGTTGCAGAGTGGAGGGTGTTCTCTCTCTCTCTCTAGCTGCAGAGTAGAGGGTGTACTCTCTCTCTCTCTCTAGCTGCAGAGTGGAGGGTGTTGTCTCTAGCTGCAGAGTGGAGAGTGTTGTCTCTAGCTGCAGAGTGGAGGGTGTTGTCTCTAGCTGCAGAGTGGAGGGTGTTGTCTCTGGCTGCAGAGTGGAGGGTGTTGTCTCTGGCTGCAGAGTGGAGGGTGTTGTCTCTGGCTGCAGAGTGGAGGGTGTTGTCTCTGGCTGCAGAGTGGAGGGTGTTGTCTCTAGCTGCAATAGTTGATGCAATAGTTGATGACCTTACTGTCCTTGACTGCTCTTCTGTACCTGGGGATAATCCATCTCAGGATCTCTCTCGCTCTCACACACACACACACACACACACACACAATCATTTTTAGCATTTTATGATAATGACCAGATTATAATTACCTGGTGCAGGGTGGTGAAACCTGTAGGGACAGCACTCTCTGTCAGCAGGGTCCATAGGGACCAGGGCCCTTAGGGTTGTTAAAAAGTTGTGCACTATATAGGGAATATGGGGACATTTGGGAATAACCCAGGCTCTTTAATGCAGAACGAGACATTGGTCCTCTGTTGCTGCAATTTCACCTATTTTAAAGGGGAATGGAAACACTAGGATTTAGACCACCAGCTAACTGTAAATCACCATGTTGGTATTGTTGCATCACTGGAAAGAAAGACAAGTTTGGAACTCAAAAAAATGGCTGAATTTTACTGAGTAGCTCCGAGTCTGAGGTCGAGTGGTGGGGATACAGCGGATGGTGATGTATTACATCCAGGTCAGAGGTTCCTGTCAGTCTGTCTGGATGGTGATGTATTACATCCAGGTCAGAGGTTCCTGTCAGTCTGTCTGGATGGTGATGTATTACATCCAGGTCAGAGGTTCCTGTCAGTCTGTCTGGATGGTGATGTATTACATCCAGGTCAGAGGTTCCTGTCAGTCTGTCTGGATGGTGATGTATTACATCCAGGTCAGAGGTTCCTGTCTGTCTGTCTGGATGGTGATGTATTACATCCAGGTCAGAGGTTCCTGTCTGTCTGTCTGGATGGTGATGTATTACATCCAGGTCAGAGGTTCCCGTCAGTCTGTCTGGATGGTGATGTATTACATCCAGGTCAGAGGTTCCTGTCAGTCTGTCTGGATGGTGATGTATTACATCCAGGTCAGAGGTTCCTGTCTGTCTGTCTGGATGGTGATGTATTACATCCAGGTCAGAGGTTCCCGTCAGTCTGTCTGGATGGTGATGTATTACATCCAGGTCAGAGGTTCCTGTCAGTCTGTCTGGATGGTGATGTATTACATCCTGTCTGTCTGGATGGATGGTGATGTATTACATCCTGTCAGTCTGTCTGGATGGTGATGTATTACATCCAGGTCAGAGGTTCCCGTCAGTCTGTCTGGATGGTGATGTATTACATCCAGGTCAGAGGTTCCCGTCAGTCTGTCTGGATGGTGATGTATTACATCCAGGTCAGAGGTTCCCGTCAGTCTGTCTGGATGGTGATGTATTACATCCAGGTCAGAGGTTCCCGTCAGTCTGTCTGGATGGTGATGTATTACATCCAGGTCAGAGGTTCCTGTCAGTCTGTCTGGATGGTGATGTATTACATCCAGGTCAGAGGTTCCTGTCTGTCTGTCTGGATGGTGATGTATTACATCCAGGTCAGAGGTTCCTGTCAGTCTGTCTGGATGGTGATGTATTACATCCAGGTCAGAGGTTCCCGTCAGTCTGTCTGGATGGTGACGTATTACATCCAGGTCAGAGGTTCCCGTCAGTCTGTCTGGATGGTGATGTATTACATCCAGGTCAGAGGTTCCCGTCAGTCTGTCTGGATGGTGATGTATTACATCCAGGTCAGAGGTTCCTGTCTGTCTGTCTGGATGGTGATGTATTACATCCAGGTCAGAGGTTCCTGTCTGTCTGTCTGGATGGTGATGTATTACATCCTGTCAGTCTGGATGGATGGTGATGTATTACATCCTGTCTGTCTGTCTGGATGGTGATGTATTACATCCTGTCTGTCTGGATGGATGGTGATGTATTACATCCTGTCAGTCTGTCTGGATGGTGATGTATTACATCCTGTCAGTCTGGATGGATGGTGATGTATTACATCCTGTCAGTCTGGATGGATGGTGATGTATTACATCCTGTCAGTCTGGATAGATGGTGATGTATTACATCCTGTCAGTCTGGATGGATGGTGATGTATTACATCCTGTCAGTCTGGATGGATGGTGATGTATTACATCCTGTCTGTCTGGATGGATGGTGATGTATTACATCCTGTCAGTCTGTCTGGATGGTGATGTATTACATCCAGGTCAGAGGTTCCCGTCAGTCTGTCTGGATGGTGATGTATTACATCCAGGTCAGAGGTTCCTGTCAGTCTGTCTGGATGGTGATGTATTACATCCTGTCTGTCTGGATGGATGGTGACTGTATTACATCCTGTCAGTCTGGATGGATGGTGATGTATTACATCCTGTCAGTCTGGATGGATGGTGATGTATTACATCCTGTCAGTCTGGATGGATGGTGATGTATTACATCCTGTCTGTCTGGATGGATGGTGATGTATTACATCCAGGTCAGAGGTTCCTGTCTGTCTGGATGGATGGTGATGTATTACATCCTGTCAGTCTGGATGGATGGTGATGTATTACATCCTGTCAGTCTGTCTGGATGGTGACTGTATTACATCCTGTCAGTCTGTCTGGATGGTGATGTATTATATCATGTCTGTCTGGATGGATGGTGACTGTATTACATCCTGTCAGTCTGGATGGATGGTGACTGTATTACATCCTGTCAGTCTGGATGGATGGTGATGTATTACATCCTGTCAGTCTGTCTGGATGGTGACTGTATTACATCCTGTCAGTCTGTCTGGATGGTGATGTATGTATTGGACGTGTCACTAATCCTTATGAATTACTTCCTGGTAGAAGAGTTTACTCGACCAGTCAGCAGCCGATATGCCAGTTAAAGAATTAGACAATTTTTGCTTCATTTTATAAATTGTTTAAGGTTCAAATCAGTAGTGGGTATATGCTCAATATATACAGTGCCTTGCGAAAGTATTCGGTCCCCTTGAACTTTGCGACCTTTTGCCGCATTTCAGGCTTCAAACATAAAGATATAACACTGTATTTTTTTGTGAAGAATCAACAACAAGTGGGACACAATCATGAAGTGGAACGACATTTATTGGATATTTCAAACTTTTTTAACAAATCAAAAACTGAAAAATTGGGCGTGCAAAATTATTCAGCCCCTTTACTTTCAGTGCAGCAAACTCTCTCCAGAAGTTCAGTGAGGATCTCTGAATGATCCAATGTTGACCTAAATGACTAATGATGATAAATACAATCCACCTGTGTGTAATCAAGTCTCCGTATAAATGCACCTGCACTGTGATAGTCTCAGAGGTCCGTTAAAAGCGCAGAGAGCATCATGAAGAACAAGGAACACACCAGGCAGGTCCGAGATACTGTTGTGAAGAAGTTTAAAGCCGGATTTGGATACAAAAAGATTTCCCAAGCTTTAAACATCCCAAGGAGCACTGTGCAAGCGATAATATTGAAATGGAAGGAGTATCAGACCACTGCAAATCTACCAAGACCTGGTCGTCCCTCTAAACTTTCAGCTCATACAAGGAGAAGACTGATCACAGATGCAGCCAAGAGGCCCATGATCACTCTGGATGAACTGCAGAGATCTACAGCTGAGGTGGGAGACTCTGTCCATAGGACAACAATCAGTCGTATATTGCACAAATCTGGCCTTTATGGAAGAGTGGCAAGAAGAAAGCCATTTCTTAAAGATATCCATAAAAAGTGTTGTTTAAAGTTTGCCACAAGCCACCTGGGAGACACACCAAACATGTGGAAGAAGGTGCTCTGGTCAGATGAAACCAAAATTGAACTTTTTGGCAACAATGCAAAATGTTATGTTTGGCGTAAAAGCAACACAGCTGAACACACCATCCCCACTGTCAAACATGGTGGTGGCAGCATCATGGTTTGGGCCTGCTTTTCTTCAGCAGGGACAGGGAAGATGGTTAAAATTTATGGGAAGATGGATGGAGCCAAATACAGGACCATTCTGGAAGAAAACCTGATGGAGTCTGCAAAAGACCTGAGACTTGGACGGAGATTTGTCTTCCAACAAGACAATGATGCAAAACATAATGCGTTTAAGCCAATCAGACCAACTCCATATTATGGCAAGAACAGCTCAAATAAGCAAAGAGAAACGACAGTCCATCATTACTTTAAGACATGAAGCTCAGTCAATACGGAACATTTCAAGAACTTTGAAAGTTTTTTTGCAGTTGCAAAAATTGTGAATGCTGAAACTGACTCTCATGAGAACCGCCACAGGAATGGAAGACCCAGAGTTACCTCCGCCCCAGAGGATAAGTTCATTAGAGTTACCAGCCTCAGAAATTGCAGCCCAAACATCAACTGTTCAAAGGAGACTGCGTGAATCAGGCATTTGTTTTTCAACAGGACAATGACCCAACACACCTCCAGGCTGTGTAAGAAGGAGAGTGATGGAGTGCTGCATCAGATGACCTGGCCTCCACAATCCCCCGACCTCAACCAAATTGAGATGGTTTGGGATGAATCGGACCGCAGGAAAAAGCAGACGAGTGCTCAGCATATGTCGGAACTCCTTCAAGACTGTTGGAAAAGCATCCCAGGTGAAGCTGGTTGAGAGAATGCCAATAGTGTGCAAAGCTGTCATCAAGGCAAAGGGTGGCTATTTGAAGAATCTCAAATATGAAATATATTTTGATTTGTTTAACACTTTTTTTTGGTTACTACCTGATTCCATATGTGTTATTTCATAGTTTTGGTGTTATTTCATAGTTTTATTCTACAATGTAGAAAATAGTGAAAAATAAAGACAAACCCTTGAATGACAAGGTGTTATAAAACCTTTGACCGGTAGTGTGTATCGTGATTTAGTTTCGGTATCAGACTAACTTTTCTTATGATTTTGTTTTGCAGAGCATACAGGCTGGCAGTTTATCGCCAGTTCACTAATTAGACGATGTGTACAGTGGTAGTGGAGAGACTATAGGGGACATCTGGTTCCCCTGGAGGAGCTCTTCTCTCCTGTAGGGTTCCTGGTGGTGGAGAGACTATAGGGGACATCTGTTTCCCCTGGAGGAGCTCTTCTCTCCTGTAGGGTTCCTGGTGGTGGAGAGACTAGGTGATATCTGGTTCCCCTGGAGGAGCTCTTCTCTCCTGTAGGGTTCCTGGTGGTGGAGAGACTAGGTGATATCTGGTTCCCCTGGAGGAGCTCTTCTCTCCTGTAGGGTTCCTGGTGGTGGAGAGACTATAGGGGACATCTGTTTCCCCTGGAGGAGCTCTTCTCTCCTGTAGGGTTCCTGGTGGTGGAGAGACTAGGTGATATCTGGTTCCCCTGGAGGAGCTCTTCTCTCCTGTTGGGTTCCTGGTGGTGGAGAGACTAGGTGATATCTGGTTCCCCTGGAGGAGCTCTTCTCTCCTGTAGGGTTCCTGGTGGTGGAGAGACTAGGTGATATCTGGTTCCCCTGGAGGAGCTCTTCTCTCCTGTAGGGTTCCTGGTGGTGGAGAGACTATAGGGGACATCTGTTTCCCCTGGAGGAGCTCTTCTCTCCTGTAGGGTTCCTGGTGGTGGAGAGACTAGGTGATATCTGGTTCCCCTGGAGGAGCTCTTCTCTCCTGTAGGGTTCCTGGTGGTGGAGAGACTAGGTGATATCTGGTTCCCCTGGAGGAGCTCTTCTCTCCTGTAGGGTTCCTGGTGGTGGAGAGACTAGGTGATATCTGGTTCCCCTGGAGGAGCTCTTCTCTCCTGTAGGGTTCCTGGTGGTGGAGAGACTAGGTGATATCTGGTTCCCCTGGAGGAGCTCTTCTCTCCTGTAGGGTTCCTGGTGGTGGAGAGACTATAGGGGACATCTGTTTCCCCTGGAGGAGCTCTTCTCTCCTGTAGGGTTCCTGGTGGTGGAGAGACTAGGTGATATCTGGTTCCCCTGGAGGAGCTCTTCTCTCCTGTAGGGTTCCTGGTGGTGGAGAGACTAGGTGATATCTGGTTCCCCTGGAGGAGCTCTTCTCTCCTCTAGGGTTCCTGGTGGTGGAGAGACTAGGTGATATCTGGTTCCCCTGGAGGAGCTCTTCTCTCCTGTAGGGTTCCTGGTGGTGGAGAGACTAGGTGATATCTGGTTCCCCTGGAGGAGCTCTTCTCTCCTGTAGGGTTTCTGGTAGTGGAGAGACTATAGGTGACATCTGGTCTCCCTGGAGGAGCTCTTCTCTCCTGTAGGGTTCCTGGTGGTGGAGAGACTAGGTGATATCTGGTTCCCCTGAAGGAGCTCTTCTCTCCTGTAGGGTTCCTTTTATATAAGAGGAATCCTATTGTCATAACGCTAACCTTGAAACAATACAACATCTGACCCTCACATCACAATGTTTGGCTAAATACAACTGTTTATCTCCCGTAACAGCAGAGTTGTAGTGTAACAACAAAGATAATCCCATAGAAAATATAATCCCATAGAGATACATGATAATGTGTTATATTTAATTCTGTAGATATTCCTCTCAGAAGTCAAGACCAAGGTCTCTGGTAAAAAGTCACCCAATGCGGTGGTTTTCCACAGAAGTATGTAAAGTGACACAAAGTCTATAGTGTAGGAGAGGACACCTTAAATGAATTAAGAGCAAACTGAGCTGATGGGACTGCCTGCTTTTATCAATGCGTGAGGGGAAGAGGAGAGGGGGCTAGGAGAAGGCGGTGAACCACGGTTGGGGTGAGTAGAGGGTGGAGGTGAGGGGTTAGGGTGGAGGTGAGGGGTTAGGGTGGAGGTGAGGGGTTAGGGTGGAGGTGAGGGGTTAGGGTGGAGGTGAGGGGGTGAGTAGAGGGAGGGGGTGAGTAGAGGGCGAAGGTGAGGGTGGAGGTGAGAAGTTAGGGTGGAGGTGAGAGGGTTAGGGATTAGTGGAGATGTGGGGATGAGTAGACGGTGAAGGTGAGGGGTGAGTAGACAGTGGAGGTGAGAGGGTGGAGGTGAGGGTTGGGTGGAGGTGAGGGTTGGGTGGAGGTGAGGGTTTGGTAGAGGGTGGAGGTGAGAAGGTGAGGGGTGAGTAGAAGGTGAGGGGTGAGTAGAGGGTGAGGGGTGAGTAGAGGGTGAGGGGTGAGTAGAGGGCGAAGGTGAGGGGTGAGTAGAGGGCGAAGGTGAGGGGTGAGTAGAGGGCGAAGGTGAGGGGTGAGTAGAGGGCGAAGGTGAGGGGTGAGTAGAGGGCGAAGGTGAGGGGTGAGTAGAGGGCGAGGGTTGGGGCGAGGGGTGAGTAGAGGGCGAGGGTTGGGGCGAGTGGTGAGTAGAGTGGAGGTGGGTGATGGGTGAGTAGAGGGGGTAGATGAGGGGTTAGTGGAGATGAGGGGTGAGTAGAGGGTGAGGGTGAGATATGAGTAGAGGGTGGGGGTGAGGGGTTAGTGGGGGTGGGGGTGGAGGTGGAGGTGAGGGGTTAGTGGGGGTGAGGGTGGAGGTGAGGGGTTAGTGGGGGGTGAGTAGAGGGTGGAGGTTGATATGGGGTAAGGAGGGGAGTCAGGAGATGACTGGATGTAGGTCTTTTCTCCAGGTGACTGGCTGTGGGTTTTTTCTCCAGGGAATTTTCCGAAGCACCAAGCCCACATTTTATTTTGAAAAGCACTTTTTAAAAACCGTTGACCAATAATGCAGTTGAATTTTTACCATAGGTTATCTACAGTATGCTTTTGTACATAGTGATCATCAATGAAGTACCTTGACCAATGAGAAAGATTGTAATGTGTTTGCCAAGCTTTCTACTGTACTGTAAATCTACAGTATGCCTGTGGACATTGTATAGCTACATCAGCATTCGTTTCTGCACTCAGACTTTCCTTTCCTCTGTGGTTTCTATTGGCTAACCCATTGTGTGGTGCAGTGTCCTGTGCAGTGATGTACTGTAATCTAATCGGTAAGGTCATATATATTCCTGGATGGGATGATGCTAACTGTTAACTTTCAGCGTTTCTCCCCAGACAGGTCTGCTGACACTGCATGATGACTGTAAAATGAGATACACTACATCACCAAAAGTATGTGTACACCCTTTCAAATGAGTGGATTCGGCTATTTCCGTCACACCCATTGCTGACAGATGTATAAAATTGAGCACACCGCCATGCGATCTCCATAGACAAACATTGGCAATAGAATGGCTTTACTGAAGAGCTCATTGACTTTCAATGTGGTACCGCCATAGGATGCCACCTTTCCAACAAGTCAGTTTGTCAGATTTCTGCCTTGCTAGAGCTGCCCCGGTCAACTGTAAGTGCTGTTAATGTGAAGTGGAAACGTCTAGGAGCAACAACGGCTCAGCTGTGAAGTGGTAGGTCATACAAACTCACAGAACGGGACCGCCTCTGGAAGCAAAGTCAGCACAAGAACTGTTCATCGGGAGTTTATTAAGAAAATGTTTTTTTTTTCATGGCCGGACAGCCACACACAAACCTAAGATCACCATGTGACGTGGCAATGCCACGCATCAGCTGGAGTGGTGTAAAACCAATAGCCATTGGACTCTGAAGGAGTGGAAACACGTTCACCATCTGGCAGTCCGAAGGACAAATCTGTGCCAGGAGAACGCCACCTGCCTGAATGCATAGTGCCAACTGTAAAGTTTGGTGGAGGAGGAATAAAGGTCTGGAACAGTTTTTCATAGTTCAGGTTAGGCCCCTTAGTGAGAGTGAAGGGAAATCTTAATGCTACAGCATACAATGACAGGCTGGAAGCTATTATAGCAGAAAAGGGGGGGCCCAACTCAATGTTAATGCCCATGATTATGGAATGAGATGTCCGACGAGCAGGTGTCCACATATTTTTGGTCATTTAGTGTATCTAACCCTGGATATCAACAAGGACACATTCTAGACTGGTTTACTGGATGGATGATAAGTAATGATGCTAACTGCTAACTTTCAGCTATTCTCCCCCAGACAGACCCCCTGACAATGCATGATGAACAGCCTGAAACTGTAAGATGTGATATACAGTAAAGTGTATCAACATGGACAAATTCAAGACAGGTTTGTTGACCCAGCAAGGATGTCAAAGACTCCAGTCACCCAAGTCATAGACTGTTCCCTCTGCTACCGCACGGCAAGCGGTACCGGAGCCCCAAGTCTAGGTTCAAAACGCTCCTTAACGGCTTCTACCCTCAAGCCACAAGACTGCTGAACAATTCATAAAATGGCACCCGGACTATTTACATTGACCCCCCCCCCCCCATTTGTTTTTACACTGCTTACAAGCACAAATTAAAGCAGGAAGCGCCAGTGGCTCGGTCTGTAAATAAGTGGTCAGACGAAGCAGATGCTAAACTACAGGACTGTTTTGCTATCACAGACTGGAATATGTTCCGGGATTCTTCCGATGGCATTGAGGAGTACACCACATCTGTCATTGGCTTCATCAATAAGTGCATCAAGGATGTCATCCCCACAGTGACTGTACGTACATACCCCAACCAGAAACCATGGATTACAGGCGACAGTCGCACTGAGCTAAAGGGTAGAGCTGCCGCTTTTAAGGAACAGGACTCTAACCCGGAAGATTATAAGAAATTCCACTATGCCCTCCGACAAACCATCAAACAGGCAAAGCGTCAAAACAGGACTAAGATCAAATCATACTACACCGGCTCCGATGCTCGTCGGATGAGGCAGGGCTTGCAAACTATTACAGACTACAAAGGGAAGCACAGCCGAGAGCGGCCCAGTGACATGAGCCTACCAGACGAGCTAAATAACTTCTATGCTCGCTTCGAGGCAAGTAACACTGAAACATGCATGAGCGCATCAGCTATTCCAGATGTGTGATCACTATGTGATCACGCCGACGTGAGCAAGACCTTTAAACAGGTCAACATCGACTCTGTACCGGTACCCCCTGTATATAACCCCACTATTGTTATTTACCTTAATTATTCGTTTTTATTATCTCTTACTTTTTCAAAGGATTCTCTTAACTCTGTTGTTGGTTAAGGGCTTGTAAGTAAGCATTTCACTGTAAGGTTGTATTCGGCGCATGAGACAAATAAGATTTGATTTGATGCTGCTTGCTGTTTATGATCTATGCATAGTCACTTTACCCCTATCTACATGTACAAATTCCCTCAACTAGTCTGCACCCCCGCACATTGACTCGATACCGGTACACCCTGTACATAGTCTCGGTATTGTTATTTTATTGTTTTTATTTTTTTATTTTAGCTTATTTAGCAAATATTTTCTTTACTCTTTCTTGAACTGCATTGTTGGTTAAGGGCTTGTAAGCATTTCACGGTAAGGTCTGCACCTGTTGTATTCGGCGCATTTGACAAATAAAATGTGATTTGATCGACTGGACTGGATCTAGACTGGTGTACTGATCTAGCTTTCAGAGCCGGCAGGAGGAGGCAGAGGAATGGAAGGACTTTTCTTCAGGTGAGTGGATGGGTAGAGCCTTAGATGACCCCTGTCCTGTGGTGCGGAACCTCAAAATTACAATTCAGTCGCTGTCTGCTTCAATGGGGCTGCGTCTTAGATGGCTGCTTTACAGACGGTCTGTTTCCTTAAGCACATTTTGACCATTTACTCACGGCAAAGGCACTATGGATGGATGAATGAATGAAGAGGTGGTTCTAGGCCACTTCCTTATCTCACTGTATTTGTATTTATTATGGATCCCCATTAGCTGCTGCCAAAGCAGCAACTACTCTTCCTGGGGTCCAGCAAAATTAAGGCAGTTTATGCAATTTTAAAACATTACAATGCATTCACAGATTTCACAACACACTGTTTGCCCTCAGGCACCTACTCGACCACTACCACATATCTACAGTACTAAATCCATGTCTATGTATAGTACATATGTTATTGTGTGTGTCAGTGTTTGTTGCTTCACAGTCGCTGCTATTCCATAAGGTGTTTTTTAATGTTTTTTAAATCTAATTTTACTGCTTCCGTCAGTTACTTGATGTGGAATTGATTTCCATGTAGTCATGGCTCTATGTAGTGTGTGTGCCTCATAGTCTGTTCAGGACTTGGGGACCATGAAGAGACCTCTTGTGGCACGTCTTGTGGGGTATGCATAAGAATCTCTCCTCCACTTTCATCCAGGAGAGATTGACATGCATCATGTTATTATTAGCTCTCTGTTTACATCCAAGGGCCTGCCGTGCTGCCCGTGATATAGAGCTGTCAGTGGCCAGAGGTAAAGAGCAGGCACATTTACCCGGCCTGCCTCCCTGACTTCCAACAAAGACAATTTGTGGGCTATTGCATCCCAAATGCCACCCTATTCCCTATATAGTGCAACACCCATTTGAACAGGGCTCATGGGGCCCAAATATGCCTGCTCTATTACCTCTGGCCACTGAAAGCTCCACAAAGTAGTGCACGAAAGTATATAGGGAATATGGTTCCATTTGGGGCGTAATCTCTGTGGACTTCCAGAAGGACAAAGGAAGGGAATTATGGAAGTGTTCTTAATAATTAAACAAGTGTGTCAGCAGCAACACAGCAGCAGTAGCCTGCCTCTACTCTCTCACTGATGGAGGTAAAGCAAAGATGAATTTGGTCAGAGCAGAAAGAAGCGTGAGGAGGGGCACACACGTAAATACACACACCGGCATTTAAGCATGCATACTCGCACATACAGTGTATTCGGAAAGTGTTCAGACCCCTTCCCTTTTTTCAGTTTTTTATTTTTGATGAATGCATAAATGTCTAAAAACCAGTCTTTGCTTTGTCATTA
Organism: Oncorhynchus mykiss; assembly: GCF_013265735.2. Classification (NCBI taxonomy): domain Eukaryota; kingdom Metazoa; phylum Chordata; class Actinopteri; order Salmoniformes; family Salmonidae; genus Oncorhynchus; species Oncorhynchus mykiss. The sequence goes on from NC_048566.1 coordinate 94,341,709, forward strand.
TGGGATATTGTGAGTAGATGGATGAGGGGGATCTGTTTTTTGAAACAAATAAATTCATAAGAAATCCTACAATGTGATTTTCTGGATTTTTTTTCCTCATTTTGTCTGTCATAGTTGAAGTGTACCTATGATGAAAATTACAGGCCTCTCATATTTTTAAGTGGGAGAACTTGCACAATTGGTGGCTGACTAAATACTTTTTTGCCCCACTGTATGTTGACCATGTCAATTTACAATATAAGGTAACACCAAGTTAATTAGTCTCAACTTTTTCAACAGCCACACCATTCATTACCAGATTCAACTGAGGTCTAGAACATAGGGAATGATTTGTACCAAATACAATACTCTTAGTTTTCAAGATGTTACAGACCAGTTTATTACTGGTCACTCATTCCAAAACAGACTGCAACTCTTTTGTTAAGGGTTTCAGTGACTTCATAAGCTGTGGATGCTGGTGCGTATATGGTTGAATCATCAGCATACATGGACACACATGCTTTGTTTAATGCCAGTGGCAGGTCATTGGTGAAAATAGTAAGGGCCTAGAGAGCTGCCCTGTGGTACACCACACTTTAAATGTTTGACATTAGAGAAGCTTCCGTTAAAGAAAACTCTCTGAGTTCTCTTGGAAAGATAGCTCTGGATCCACGATATGGACAAGGTTGAAAAGCCATAACACATCAGTTTTCTCAACAACAGGTTATGGTCAATACTGTCAAAGGCTGTGCTAAAATCTAGCAGTACAGCTCCCACATTCTTATCAATTTCTTTCAACCAATAATCAGACATTTGTGTCAGTATTGAGTGCCCTTCTCTATAAGCATGCTGAAAGTCTGTTGTTAATTTGTTTGCAGGGAAATTGCATTTTATGTGGTCAAACCAAATTTTTTGCAACAGTTTGCTAAGAGCTGGCAGCAAGCTGATAGTTCTGCTGTTAGAATCAGTAAAGGCCACTTTACCACTCTTGGGTAGCGAAATGACTTTGGCTTTTCTCCAGGCCTGAGGACAAAGACTTTCCTCTAGGCTCAGACTAAAGATATGACAGTTAGGAGTGGCTGTAGTCAGCTACCATCCTCAGTAGCTTTCCATCTAAGTTGTCAATGCCAGGACGCTTGTCATTATTGATCAATAACAATACTTTTTCCAACCCTCCCACACTTACTTTATAAAATTCTTAATAATAAATAATTTTTTTAATGCATGAGTACGATGGCTCACTGTTCGTTGTTGGCATTTCCTGGCTAAGTTTGCCCACTTTACCAATTAATTCATCATTAAAATAATTGGCAACATCAAATGTTTTTTGTGATGCATATGCCATCTGATTCGATTAAATATGGAGTTGAATACTGCCCTTCATTTCATTTAAAGTACTCAAGTTCTTTTCCATCATTCTTTATATCATTGATCTTGGCTTCATAGTACAGTTTCTTCTTCTTTTTGTTGAGTTTAGTCACATCATTTCTACATTTGCAGTAAGTCAGCCAGTCAGATGTGCAGCCAGACTTATTAGTCACTCCTTTTGCCCCCATCTCTTTCAACCATACAGTTGTTCAATTCCTCATCAATCCACAGAACCTTAACAGTTCTAACTGTCAGTTTCATAACAGGTACATGTTTATCAATGATTGGAAGAAGCAATTTCATACATTAATCCATAGTATATGGCCTAAGGGATAATGGGGTAGGGTTGGGGATATGGCCTAAGGGATAATGGGGTAGGGTTGGGGATATGGCCTAAGGGATAATGGCGTAGGTTGGGGATAGGGCCTAAGGGATAATGGGGTAGGTTGGGGATAGGGTCTAAGGGATAATGGGGTAGGTTGGGGATAGGGTCTAAGGGATAATGGGGTAGGTTGGGGATAGGGCCTAAGGGATAATGGGGTAGGTTGGGAGTAGGGTCTAAGGGATAATGGGGTAGGTTGGGAGTAGGGTCTAAGGGATAATGGGGTAGGTTGGGGATAGGGTCTAAGGGATAATGGGGTAGGTTGGGGATAGGGTCTAAGGGATAATGGGGTAGGTTGGGAGTAGGGTCTAAGGGATAATGGGGTAGGTTGGGGATAGGGTCTAAGGGATAATGGGGTAGGTTGGGAGTAGGGTCTAAGGGATAATGGGGTAGGTTGGGGATAGGGTCTAAGGGATAATGGGGTAGGTTGGGGATAGGACCTAAGAGATAATGGGGTAGGTTGGGGATAGGGCCTAAGGGTGAATGGGGTGTGGTTAGGGCCTAAGGGTGAATGGGGTGTGGTTAGGGCCTAAGGGTGAATGGGGTGTGGTTAGGGCCTAAGGGTGAATGGGGTGGAGTTAGAGCAGGGCTTTCCAACCCTGTTCCTGGAGAGTTACCATCCTGTAGGTTTTCACTCCAACCCGATTCAAGCGCACCTGATTCTTATAATTATCTGGTTGATAAGCTGAATCAGGTTAGTTACAGCTGGGGTTGAAACCAAAACCTACAAGAGGGTAGCTCTCCAGGAAAAGGGTTGGAGAGCCCTTGATTAGGGCCATATTGGAAGTGGAATTACTACACTGTCGCTGACAAAGCTGATTGTGACCTGACCTCCACAATCACCCAACCTCAACCTCAATCTCACCCTTGAGATAGTTTGGGATGAGTTGGACCGGACAGTGAAGGAAAAGCAGCTAACAAGTGTTCAGTATATGTGGGAACTCCTTCAAGACTGTGGGGAAAGCATTCCTAATTAAGCTGGTTGAGAGAATGTCAAGAGTGTGCAAAGCTGTCATCAAGGCAAAAGGTTGCTATTTTTGCTACCTAATGTATGGATTTCACATGACTGGGAATACATGTATGCATCTGTTGGTCACAGATACCTTAAAAAAAGCGTAGGGGCGTGGATCAGAAAACCAGTCTGTATATGGTGTGACCACCATTTTTGCCTTTACAGCGCAGTCCAACTGACGAATCTGGGTTGAGTGGATGCCAAGAGAACGCTACCTGCCCGAATGCATAGTGCCAACTGTAAAGTCTGGTGGGGGCAGGAATAATGGTCTGGGGCTGTTTTTCATGGCTCAGGCCCCTTAGTTCCAGTGGAGGGAAATCCTAATGCTACAGCATACAATGACATTCTATGCGATTCTGTGCTTCCAACTTTGTGGCAACAGTTTGGGAAAGGCCCTTTCCTGTTTCAGTGTGACACAGTATGCACAAAGCGAGATCCATACAGAAATTATATTTTGAGATCGGTGTTGAAGAACTTGACTGGTCTGCACAGAGCCCTGACCTCAACCCCATCGAACACCTTTGGGATGAATTGGAACGCTGACTGCGAGCCAAGACTAATCGCCCAACATTGGTGCTCGACGTCACTAATGCTCTTGTGGCTGAATGGAAGCAAGTCCACGCAGCAATGTTCCGACATCTAGTGGAAAGCCTTCCCAGAATAGTGGATGCTGTTATAGCAGGAAAAGGGGGGACCAACTCCATATTAATGCCCATGATTTTGGAATGAGACCTTTAACGAGCAGGTTCCCACATAGTTTTGGTCATGTAGTGTACTTTGTATCCCTCATTTGCTCAAGTGTTTCCTTTATTTTGGCAGTTAAGGAAGTGCTTTGCCAACATTGTCAAATGTGGGAAACAAATCAAGCCAGGATAGTTTTTCTCTGTGTCTATGAAATTCTATACTCCTCACTGGAAAATATTTGGTCAATGACTAAATACTTGTATGGTTTCAGAGATGTCATCATAACTGCTTCCTGTCTAAAGGGGATATGGGTTGAGAGTCTGTCTTCCTGTCTAAAGGGGATATGGGGTGAGAGTCTGTCTTTATGGGAATAGCATGGGCTTCCTGTCTAAAGGGGATATGGGGTGAGAGTGTCTTTATGGGAATAGCATGGGCTTCCTGTCTAAAGGGGATATGGGGTGAGAGTCTGTCTTTATGGGAATAGCATGGGCTTCCTGTCTAAAGGGGATATGGGGTGAGAGTCTGTCTTCCTGTCTAAAGGGGATATGGGGTGAGAGTGTCTTTATGGTAATAGCATGGGCTTCCTGTCTAAAGGGGATATGGGGTGAGAGTCTGTCTTCCTGTCTAAAGGGGATATGGGGTGAGAGTCTGTCTTTATGGGAATAGCATGGGCTTCCTGTCTAAAGGGGATATGGGGTGAGAGTGTCTTTATGGGAATAGCATGGGCTTCCTGTCTAAAGGGGATATGAGGTGAGAGTCTGTCTTTATGGGAATAGCATGGGCTTCCTGTCTAAAGGGGATATGAGGTGAGAGTCTGTCTTTATGGGAATTGCATGGGCTTTCCTGTCTAAAAGGTATATGGGGTGAGAGTCTTTATGGGAATCGATCAGGAATATCAAGTGAGCCAGAAGCCTGACTCAGGGAAAACGACAGCGTGCGTGTGTGTGTGTTTATTGGTTTGTGTATGCTTGTTTGTGCTCTCATTTGTTTTTGTGTGGTTATTAGCACTCACTCTGATAAAAACCGATGTGAGCAGCAGTAACATTCAAATATACTGTCCAGTTCAAATGTACTGTACCATTCAAATATACTGTACCATTCAAATATGAGATAGACACTAGGGGACGGATTACTGTTGTACCACTGACCTGACCCACAGTCCCTCAATTGCTGTAGCAGACAGACTGAGAGGGATTACCAAGACAGCGGCTTCCACCACAGTTTCAATTAAATATTGAAACTCATTCCTCGCGGACTCGCACGGTAGAGATAGCTAGGGATCTGGTGGGGTGGTTATTTGTACAGTAGGTTGCGTCATTACAGCTCCCTGCTTGGACACACAGCGAAAGCTTGGGTCTACACACTGTTTGGGTATGCAACTCACACCCACAGAAACACAACACCCACTCCCTTCTTGTTTGTATAACTCAGACACTGCCCTCAGGATGACACATTTTTAGCAATCACATGGTGTGAGACAGCTGTTTTGTGTGTATGTGTGTGACAGGCCTGGCTGATATCAGTGTCTGTATTCTGTACTACAGTACAGCAGAGCTCTGGTGGGAGGGAGAGAGAGAGAGAGCCAGAGAAAGGGCTAGAGAGCGAGAGAGAGGGGGCCAGGAGCAGAGAGAGGGCCAGGGCCAGGGAGAGGGCCAGGAGCAGAGAGAGAAGGCCAGGGAGAGAGAGGGAAAGGAGCAGAGAGAGAAGGCCAGGAGCAGAGAGAGAAGGCCAGGGAGAGAGAGGTCCAGGAGCAGAGAGAGAGGTCCAGGAGCAGAGAGAGAGGGCCAGGGCCAGGGAGAGGGCCAGGAGCAGAGAGAGAGGGCCAGGGCCAGGGAGAGGGCCAGGGCCAGGGAGAGGGCCAGGAGCAGAGAGAGGGCCAGGGCCGGGGAGAGGGCCAGGAGCAGAGAGAGAGGGCCAGGGCCAGGGAGAGGGCCAAGGAGAGGGCCAGGAGCAGAGAGAGAGGTCCAGGAGCAGAGAGAGAGGGCCAGGGACAGAGAGAGGGCCAGGGAGAGGGCCAGGAGCAGAGAGAGAGGTCCAGAAGCAGAGAGAGAGGTCCAGGAGCAGAGAGAGAGGGCCAGGGCCAGAGAGAGGGCCAGGGCCAGGGAGAGAACCAGGAGCAGAGAGAGAGGTCCAGGAGCAGAGAGAGCAGGCCAGGTACTGTAGCCAGATTCTGTAGCCAGGTACTGTAGCCAGGTACTGTAGCCAGGTACTATAGTCAGGTACTATATTCAGATTCTGTAGCCAGATTCTGTAGCCAGGTACTATAGCCAGGTACTATAGCCAGATTCTGTAGCCAGATTCTGTAGCCAGGTACTATAGTCAGGTACTATAGTCAGGTACTATAGCCAGATTATGTAGCCAGGTACTATAGCCAGGTACTATAGTCAGGTACTATAGTCAGGTACTATAGCCAGGTACTATAGTCAGGTACTATAGTCAGGTACTATAGTCAGGTTCTATAGCCAGGTACTATAGTCAGGTACTATAGCCAGGTACTATAGTCAGGTACTGTAGCCAGGTACTATAGTCAGGTACTATAGTCAGGTACTGTAGTCAGGTACTATAGTCAGGTACTATAGCCAGGTACTGTAGTCAGGTACTGTAGTCAGGTACTGTAGTCAGGTACTGTAGTCAGGTACTATAGCCAGGTACTATAGCCAGGTACTATAGTCAGGTACTATAGTCAGGTACTGTAGCCAGGTACTGTAGTCAGGTACTATGGTCAGGTACTGTAGCCAGGGACTATAGCCAGGTACTGTAGCCAGGTACTATAGTCAGGTACTGTAGTCAGGTACTGTAGCCAGGTACTGTAGCCAGGTACTGTAGCCAGGTACTATAGTCAGGTACTGTAGCCAGGTACTGTAGCCAGGTACTATAGCCAGGTACTGTAGCCAGGTACTATAGCCAGGTACTGTAGCCAGGTACTATAGTCAGGTACTGTAGCCAGGTACTGTAGCCAGGTACTATAGCCAGGTACTGTAGCCAGGTACTATAGTCAGGTACTATAGCCAGGTACTGTAGCCAGGTACTATAGCCAGGTACTGTAGTCAGGTACTATAGCCAGGTACTGTAGTCAGGTACTATAGCCAGGTACTATAGCCAGGTACTGTAGCCAGGTACTGAAGGCAGGGTACGTAGTTTTCAATCCAAATGATTTAATGCAGGTGTTAATCAATATTGAAGTGCTAAGATGTTTGTAGCATCGATAAAGAATGTGGTCCACTTGCCCGTGTCCTCGGGAACGTCCCCATTGGGGTTTGCTAGAAGCGGAATCAGAAACTTACACCCTCAGTGGCTCACAAGTACACAAACATTCAGCAGCTGTAGACTTGACTAAACACCCGAAAGGACCTTGTTTTACAGGTAACTAACGACAACACACAATCTGATCCTTAACATTTATTGAATTTGACGAACGATGAAGTCATACAGTGTGACGTAAGTTAGAAAATAAATACCCTTGCATATATCACAGACCATGTTTTTAATCTGACATCTGACGAGCCCAACATGTCATAGTGTAATCCTCAATAGACAATGTGGAAAAAATGACAGACATTGGAAAGTAGGCAAATGGATGACTTATAACACAAATGTAAAGAGCAGGGGTGTATTCGACGAGGTTAAACGTTAACAACATTTCAGGTAGAAATGTAACGAGTAGAGCTGACAGGACTCCGTTCTACATGACAAACATACCTGATCTAGACAAAACATTTTTATATATCTATAATATTATCTTTCTATAATGTTTTCTATGTTTCTCTCTGTATTGTTGGTGAAGGGCCCATCAGGAAGCATTTCACTGTTAGTCTACAGCTGTTGTTTACCAAGCATGTGACAAATAACATTGGATTGGATTTTGATTGTCTCTGAGATGCTCGGTCACATTCCCATAGCGTCCAATAGGTTTTCTATCGGTTGTTATAGATATCTTATAGGATCACATTTCTTATGTAGATGAACAATGGTAGCATGCTAAAAGGCACCCTTGACCACCAGGGGCCATAGGACTCTAGTGCACTACTTTTGACCACCAGGGGCCATAGGACTCTAGTGCAGTGCTTTTGCCCACCAGGGGCCATAGGACTCTAGTGCATTACTACTACTACAGGGGCCATAGGACTCTGGTCAAAAGTAGTGCACTATAGAGGGAATAGGGTGCCATTTCAGACACAAATAATGTCTGACGGACAGACGGTAAGAGAAACATGCATCAATCACACATCTACCAATCACATCACTGCCTGTCATCAAACAGGAACTAGTCACCTCTCATCACCATTCTAACACGCTGACTAGAACGGGCGCGTGCCTCAGGACACGCAGGTTGAAATATCAAAACGAATTCTGAACCAACGACATCATTTTTGGGGACATGTCGAAAAGCATTAAACATATATGCCAATTTAGCTAGCTTGCTGTTGCTAGATCATTTGTCCTGGGATATAAACATTTGGTTGTTATTTTACCTGAAATGCGCAAGGTCCTCTACTCAGACAATGGATCCACAGATAAAACGGTCAACCGAGTTTGTTTCTACTAATCTCTCCTCCTTCAGGCTTCTTATTCTTCTTTGGACTTTATATGGGGGTTGGCAACCAACTTTAAGGTGCATTACCACCACCGACTGGAGTGTGGACCTCAGTTCATCTTTCAATCACCCACGTGGGTATATGATTCTAAATACCAATGAGAAGATGGTAGAGGCGGGACTTGCAGCGCATCAAAGCGTCACAAATGGAACCAAGATCTATTTTAGCGCCTGGCTACGCAGACGCTCGTTGACGCGTGTGTGCAGTGTGTCTGCAATGATTGAATAACATGTATGTGTACATTTATTTTGTAACGCTCGCTCAGCATGTTAGTAAAGAGAGGTTTGAACGTAAAGCTTGGTCACTGGTTTGTTTGTGCTGTATAGCCAACTCCCATGATTGTTGTCATTGGTAATTCGCCGTGTTTGGCCTGACAATGAGCATATAGTTGGCAAGACAGCGCAAACAGATCTGAGACCAGGCTAGTTTGAACATGGAGTGATGTTAACACTTACATCAGAACTGATCAGATTCAGTACATAGTGTTGCCATACTGTAGCACGCACCAATTAGAACGCACGTCTGGTCTGAGATAAAAACGTTTCTTTAGCATACAATAAAAAATGTCTAAAATACATTCAAAATATAGGAAAATGTTTGATATAGAAGCCTTTGGTTTAGATGAAAGCAAGGGTTTTCTTTAAAAGATGCAACCGCTATTATAATTGATCTACTGTTTGGAAAGGTTTTAAAGCTCATGCAGTCTTCTGTTAACCATGCAGTTTCTGGTTGCCATAGAGATATGTATTCATTATCTATACATTATCAGTTGGTTTTCAGTGATGGAAGTTTGTAAACTCTCTTAAATGGTGTGGTTTGTTTGGATGGGTTTTCCCGTGTTTCTTTAAATTAATTTAAAAGACTATCCATACATCTTGATGCTAACACAGTAGTTTGTTGTCCGGTACAGTAAATTGTCAGTACAGTAAATTGACAGTACAGTAAATTGTCAGTACAGTAAATTGACAGTACAGTGAATTGTCAGTACAGTAAATTGACAGTAGAGTGAATTGTCAGTGCAGTGAATTGTCAGTACAGTAAATTGACAGTACAGTAAATTGTCAGTACAGTAAATTGTCAGTACAGTAAATTGTCAGTACAGTAAATTGACAGTATAGTGAATTGTCAGTACAGTAAATTGTCAGTACAGTAAATTGACAGTACAGTAAATTGTCAGTATAGTAAATTGATAGTACAGTAAATTGACAGTACAGTAAATTGTCAGTACAGTAAATTGACAGTACAGTAAATTGTCAGTACAGTAAATTGTCAGTACAGTAAATTGACAGTATAGTGAATTGTCAGTGCAGTAAATTGACAGTATTGTGAATTGTCAGTGCAGTAAATTGACAGTATAGTGAATTGTCAGTGCAGTAAATTGACAGTACAGTAAATTGTCAGTACAGTAAATTGACAGTACAGTAAATTGTCAGTATAGTGAATTGTCAGTGCAGTGAATTGTCAGTACAGTAAATTGACAGTATAGTGAATTGTCAGTGCAGTAAATTGACAGTATAGTGAATTGTCAGTGCAGTAAATTGACAGTACAGTAAATTGTCAGTACAGTAAATTGACAGTATAGTGAATTGTCAGTGCAGTAAATTGACAGTATAGTGAATTGTCAGTGCAGTAAATTGACAGTACAGTAAATTGTCAGTACAGTAAATTGACAGTATAGTGAATTGTCAGTGCAGTAAATTGACAGTATAGTGAATTGTCAGTGCAGTAAATTGTCAGTACAGTAAATTGACAGTACAGTAAATTGTCAGCATAGTGAATTGTCAGTGCAGTGAATTGTCAGTGCAGTAAATTAATAACAATAGTACTTCAGTTTAATCATCATGGCTTGGCAACGGAACACGTTATTATTGTCTTTGATATTTCAGGATATTCTGTCATGTTCTTCCTAAATGCAATCCACTGGGCACCCACTGGTTGAATCATCATTGTTTCCACGTCCGTTCAATGAAATGACTTTGAACCAATGTAGAATAGACCTTGAATTGACGTCTGTGCCCAGTGGGAATCAATAGTAGTGTAGTGACAAAGAAAACTAAATATAAGATACACAATAAAAAACATAGATATGATTGGTTTTGACATGTTGCTCTATAAAGTTGCTTGCAATACTCTATTTGACAGTGTTTCTTTCTTCGTTTTAGATATAGTTTACTTTTACTTGAGTTTCTCTGAATGGTATTTTTAATAAACCTCCCTCGTTGTTCTTTTGAATAGCATACATTATACAAACAAACCTATATAGGCACCATCTCAGACTCTCGTTCACACTAAATTCACACTAAATACACAGCCCTTCAATCCTGTGGGAGGGTGCTACCAGCTACTTTGCTCTGTTTGTCAACACAACTTCCTTGCTGGAAAACTACTCCAGGTAAACCTATGAGGTTGACGGGGATTGGATGGCCACTGTACAATACCTATATTTGGCCATTTCATAGGTTTTCTATGCTTAGTGTTAGGACAGGGTCATGTTCATTAGGCACCAAATAGAATAAACCGCTCTAAACCCGGAGTGAAATGGGGAGATTGACTGGGGATTGACTCTCTGTCCAATAAGAAACTCAAAATGTTCTTGTTGCAAAATGTTTTTTTAAAGTTTTCCCTAATGAACATGACCCAGATGTTAACTTTGATCTTTAACCTTTGACCCCACTGACCTTCATGAAATCAAAGAATACAACAAACAACATACACAGACAGCCATGTTGTAAATATCGGTAAAGAGATCGAGACCATCTGTCTTCTCCATATCTTTTTAAAATAGATGAATGAATATCTTATTTTACAAAAGTTTCTAAGAAACAGGTACCTGTAATTCTATTGCTATAAGAATGCATTGTTTTTTATTGTTTTTTTATAGAATAGTTAAATGCATAGCACCATGCATAGATTTCCCTCACGGCAAGAGCAACAGATGTACTGGTATCGTGACGTGAGGGGTTTCGCATGGGTTCCCTCAAACTTGGATGTCACTAGCTACCACAGCCACAAATTCAAAGGTTTAGCCATACTTATGACTATGTGGCTGGGGTAACTAGTGACGGCCCTCAACCTCACTGTGAACTGTTGCATCATGGGTATTTGGTGGAACAGGACATATTTTGTCCAACCACTCTTCTGGGTCATAAGAGAAACCACATATGGTAAAAACATATCATTTACCTGATGGTCAGCTAGCTACTGTACATGGTAGATATACTTTTTATGTATAAACCCACTTCAACCACTCCAGTACCCCTGCACATTGAATAAGGTATTGGCAGTGGCCTGTATATACTTTCATTCTCTTGTTTCTTTAACTCACATCGTAGATCTTGTGTGGATTATTATCTAAATGTTTCATTCTATTAGTATCTACTGTGTCTATTATTATTATCACCGTGTTATTGGGAAATTGCTCTCAAGGTGAGAATTTTACTATACTGTTTTACAGCGGTTGTATCTTGTCAAAGTGGCAGATAAACATTGACACTTGAAACTTGAGATGGGATAGCCACTTTGTATTGGCTGTATTTGTGAGATTCCGTGTCTGTTCTTAAGACGTGATGACATTCTCTTGGTCAGAAACCCTGAAAATCCCTGACACAGAAGTAACACTTGTTGTATATATTGAACTGATATGTGAACTGAAGTGACATCTACGAAGGCTCTCTGCTAGACAGACACATTCTAAGTATGCAGCCTTTTCGCCAAACAATGTGTACATTAGCCTGCTTTGCCAGCTTGCTGTTAGTCCACTAAGACCCTTGTCACACTGTCGTGGAGACCCGAAAGGAAACACGGTCCAGTCCTTTTCCTCCAGGTAACATCCAGTCATAAATCTTTAGCTATGTTGATGTGTGGGCGTCATTACGTCTGTTGTGTGTCATCCCTCGACTTCAGTGGCACAAACATTTCCTGGAGTGATATCAGTGTCATGCCTTGATTCTAAATGGATTTGGATTATGACAGCCAAAATGTTGCTTAAACAACATAACAGCATTCACAAAGCATCCGTAAGCTTTGCTGAAAGCTGGAAGACACAATGATGAAATACAATATGTAGATATTGAGCAAATTGAACTAGCAAAGACTGTGGAGCCTTTTATAATTTGCTTATAATGCCCAGGGTGGAAAAAAAAAGTTGGACTTAAAACTCCCTGGGTACTTCATTGTCCTTCTGCGACAGATACACACAGAAATATAATTACTAGAATGGGCATTTCTCATCAATGAAGTGTGGCACACTTTTCAGGCAATCACCGATATAATTGGACAGGATAGTTCTATGACGTCATAGCAGTGGTGTAAATTACTACTTAAAGTCGTTTTTGGGGGGGGGGTATCTGTACTTTAATTTACTATTTATATTTTTGGACTACTTTAACTTCACTACATTCCTAAAGAAAATGATGTACTTTTTACATACATTTTCCCTGACACCCAAAAGTACTCGTTACATTTTGAATGCTTAGCAGGACAAGAAAGGTTCCAATTCACGTACTTCTTAAGGGAACATCCTTAAGTCATCTCGACTGCCTTTGACCTGGCGAAATCACTAAACACAAATGCTTTGTTTCTGAATGATGTCTGAGTGTTGGCTATCTGTAAATTAAAAAAAAACATGAACAATTGTGCCATCTGGTTTGCTTAATATAAGTGATTTTTAATTGTTTATACTTTTACTTTTGATACTTAAGTACATTTATAACCAAATAGTTTCAGACTTTTACTCAAGTATTATTTTATTGGGTGACTTTCACTTTTGCTTGAGTCATTTCCTGTTAAGGTTTCTTGACTTTTACTCAAGTATGACTACTGGGTACATTTTCCACCACTGCGTAATAGTATCAAACCTGCATTGGTTCTCAACTGTCACACCAAAGAATCCAAATGGTTACCCTGCACCTCAGAAACTGCTGCCCTATCTACATAGTCATGGAACACTGGTCACTTTAATCATGTCTGTACACACCATTCTGTATAACTACTGCTGAACACACCTTTTCTATTCATATACTGTCCATACTGTCTATACACACCATTGCTAGGTAATATTGCACTGTTGGCGATAGAAACATAAACATTTCGGTGCATCTGCGATAACGTTTGCTAAATATGTGTACGTGACCAATACAATTTGATTTGATTTGAAACCAAACCACTTGTATTAACATGTTTTTCGAGAATCAGCCAGTCTATATCATTATGCTCTGGTCTACTCTGCTACTACAGATGTAGGATCTTAATTTGAGCTAGTTTTCTACAGCAGGAAATAATTTTGCAGCAACAGGAAATGTGGATTATAATTAATTGGCATTTTTTGTAAGGGTTGATACATTTTACATTAGGGAAAATCAAATCTGACATTTTTAAAGCAGAAATTACTAACTTTAAAAGCCTTTTTAAACCTTGAATACACCACAAGTTTGCATTTCCTGCCATGCAGGAAAATTATCATCAACAAAAGATGGATCAAATTAAGATCCTACATCTGTATAGAAATGTTTGTTTCTTTTCTTTTTTGACTATGCATAGCTTGGAAGGAAAAGGGATAGGGTTAAGGGTGCTAGAGTATATTTTAAGTGCTTCTAACAATTCAGCATCTGGGCCTGTAATCACAAAGTGTCTCAGAGTAGGAGCGCAGCTCTAGGATCAGATTAGCCTTTTAGATCAGAATGAATAAGATTACATGGACATTGGGAGACCTGATCTTAGATCTGCACTCCTACTCTGAGGCACTTTGTAAGTGCAGGCCCAGATGCTGATGACCACAGCCTAGTCCACTAAAAGGCAATTTTTCATGTTGTGGAAGAAGTACGCTCTGCTCTGCATCGATATAGCCTGCTTTGCAGCTCTGCCTGGCTAGGAGTCTGGCTTCAGTTCTGCAGTGAGTTCTGCAGTAACCTCACTGAGGTAGACACGCAAGACTTATGGCACATAAATCAATAGCAACAATGCAATGCAAAGCAATGGATATTCCCTTTGGATTTGAAGTGGTGCATGGGTGAAGAGAAACATAAAGCACAGGAGGATGGTTGGTTCCAGTAAGAGCATAAGTGCATCATGAGGACAACAATGTTGAGTTGTTCTAGAATCTTGTTCTAGAATCTTGGGTAAACTCAATCCTGGGTCATGTTGGTAATGGACTTCCATGGTTGTTTTCACTGAACATTCTCTCACTGTATTAATAACCATCATCATCATCCACATCAATAACAGCATTAATAACAGCATTTATAACAGCATATTGCGGAAACAAGATCTTTTGCACCTGATCTGTTCAACATGTATTTATGTTGTAGGCTATATACACAGAGGCACTTTCACTGAACCTGTTGCATGGTGAGAGGGGTAAAGGCACTAGCAACTAAAGTGCAAAATAATGATTTGCAGTATTTATTAAACAAACGTTAATTTCATTCAAATTAGAGCAATTTCGTTTGTTTTGTTTGTGAAAATAAACAAACGTCCCTAAATTTAGTGGTGAAATGGAAGACATGACTCATAATATGTTTACTTTTTCTTTGTTCAAAGAAGGTCCATGCACTGCACTATTGAAGTAATACTGTAATACTTGTTGCGTATTTAGGAGAATATGCATTTTTGATAATAGGTATTTATTATGCTTCTTTGATCGAGAACGTTTTAAGTCTGAACCCCGGAGTTGGGTTTGGATATACTGTATTTAGTCACATTTCAGAAACGTTTCAGGGATTTTTGTTTTTTTAAATTACCCACGTTTCGTTTCCATGACAGTATGAGACACTATTCAGTGTCTGTAACTGCAACAAGCTGAATACTGACGTCATGCATTAGATATACTAGTATACACAGTATCTAGTCGATAGGCCGTAATGCAGGTTGATTTTTCTCATGCTATGATCTTAGTTTAGTTACTGTTTCCCTTACGATTTTTAACATTCACTCCCTAGATACTTCTAAACGATTAGCATTTTGAAATGAAAAACCTATTTGAAACCAGTACTGCACTCTCAGTGAAACAAAAGCATAAATGGGTGGAAGAATCGAATGAAGGCATAGGATGCAAATATCCAAAATATTTTTTTCTCCATTATTATGAGGTTATGTCTCATCATCACGCATGCCAATATCAACATGTATGGAGAGTTTCTAAACATGCTCATGTGAAGCTCTTTTGTTATATAATTGTGCTGTCTTGCATTTAAAGGGCTAAAATCCCATTGAATCACTTAGTGATATCATAATTACAGCATCTTACTGCTGGAAAATAGCAGCATTGCGGATGTCCGTATCCTAGATCCTCCTCGTCATCATCCAAACCAGGAGATCAGCGATCAGTCTTTTTCCTGGGCGCTTTGCTGGATAGTAAATCCTTTGATGACAGAGGGGTAGAGGAGTAGCCTCTCTGACTTCGGGCGAGGCGTCGCTCGATCCAACCACTGTCTGTCTGACTGCTACAGATGCTGACTTGCGTCTCTCTCTCTCTCTCTCTCTCTGCAGGCAGCAGAGCATATTTCTGATGCATTTTCTCCTTGATGCATTGTGCAACTTGCTGAAATGTTATCTGTAATCCATGCATTACATTTTAATTACGACGCCTGGCTTCGTCTGATAAAGACAGATATGTCCTCATGAGTGCTGTTGATTAGTGTTCCTCCAAGGACGCCCGCATTTGCTTGTTAAATAGAAGTTGTTTCTTTTTTCTTTTTCAATACTTATTTAAAGGATCATTTTAGAATAATTAATTTACTCTATCTATATGTTATATTCTCTAGTAACAGCTTCATTTTCTTTCCCCCCTGTAATAATTACTTTCAAATTGCTGCGCATGGTTGTTGTAATGCTAGAACGCTTATAGGAGGCGAATGAAGCTTTCAGACCTGATGGTCTAGTGCAGTTAACATGTGACGGCATCATTTAAGTCCCGTGGTGTCTAATTCTACACATCTGTGAGCAGCTTGCTTTTATTTACACAGTTTTGGTTGGCTATAGTGCAATTGCCAGTTCTGAGGTTTGCCTCTCTAAAGTTGTCGATGCTATTATTTATATCTCCATCAATCTCCATGTACTCTGATTTGCTGACAGTGGACGAGCTACGGCGACTAGAATTGCTTTCACTAATGTTTGGTTCACTAACGTTTAAGAGTTGGGCCTGCTCCTCTCCCTCGGTCTCCCTGTGGTAGAAGTAGTTGAAGTTGGACACAATGACAGGCACTGGGAGTGCAATCGTCAACACACCAGCTATGGCGCAAAGGGAGCCCACTATCTTACCCCCTATAGTGACAGGCACCATGTCCCCATAGCCCACAGTTGTCATAGATACCACGGCCCACCAGAAGGCTTCTGGGATGCTGCCGAAGTGCGACCCTTTCTCCTCTGCTTCTGCGAAATACACCGCGCTGGAGAACAGGATGACTCCAATGAAGAGGAAGAAGATCAGCAATCCGAGCTCGCGCATACTGGCCTTGAGGGTCTGTCCCAGGATCTGCAATCCTTTGGAGTGTCGTGACAACTTGAAGATTCTAAACACTCTGACCAAACGGATCACCCTGAGGATGGCCAGAGATGTTGCCTGCTCCCCCATGCCCTCGTCCTGGTCTTCGGGGTCCTCAGCCAGCTCTGTTCCCAGTGTGATGAAGTAAGGAATGATAGCCACTATATCAATAATGTTCATCATGTTTTTGGAGAAGACCGCCTTACTTGGACACGCAAAAAAACGCACTAACAACTCAAACGAGAACCAGATAATGCAAAGAGTTTCAATAATGAAGAAGGGATCGGTTAGGATGTTTGGTTTGTAGTAAAAAGTATGGTTCCCTACAGTCTTAAACCGACCCCTGGGGTCTTCTTTCAAGTCAGGTAAAGTCTCTAAACAAAAGATGACTATAGAAATCAGAATGACCATAACAGATACTATAGCAATCCCTCTGGCTGGACCGGAGCTCTCTGGGTGCTCAAAAAGCAGCCAGATCTGACGCTGGAACTCCTTCTCAGGTAAAGGACGTTCTTCCTCTCTGACGAAGCCCTCATCCTCACGGAATTTCTCCATGGCATCCACTCCCAACTCATAAAACTTTATCTCTTCCGAGAACATATCCAACGGGACGTTGACGGGCCTTCTCAGCCTACCCCCGGACTGGTAATAGTAGAGGATGGCATCGAAACTGGGGCGGTTTCTATCAAAGAAATACTCGTTTCTCAGGTGGTCAAAGTAGCGCATCCTCTTCTTGGGGTTGCCTAGCAATGTCTCGGGGAACTGGGAGAGAGTTTTGAGTTGTGTCTCGAACCGCATCCCCGCTATGTTGATGACCACCCTCTCGCAGCAGTCGTGGTCTTCGTGGTCGGGGGGGTACGAGTCCTGCGGGTGCCCCGGCACTGCCACGGTCTCGTCCATGTTATCTCCTGCCACTACGGTCATCTTGTAGCTCGAATTCGGGAGCTCTGTTGCAGCAGGAGTTGTGGAATTCCGGGTTTCCCGGTTAATCTGATTGAACAGGCGGCATTCAGGTTTAGGCAGTATACAATTTCCTTCTCCTCTCTTCTTCTTCTCCCCCTATTTCTTGTGCTAGTCCCCAGACAGGGGGGGTATAACTTGCTTTGCCTCAGTGCGGCTCCACTGCGGTTCTGGCTGACTCAACCATTGCTGCTCTTCGCTGCATCTGCTGCTGCTGCCTCTGTCACACAGTCAGAGAGAGAAAAAAAGAGAAAATAATGGATCTTAGGAGCGGTGGAGATGTATGCTGGCTCAGCAATTTCTGCCATTTATTTATTTATTTGGCCTCTAGGCTACACTGTTTATTTATCAGCGTTTAAAGGGGAAAACGATATTGTTTTGTTGGTGATAATCTAGACAAAGCAATCGACTATGCATGTTGTATTTGACAGGGTTAAATGTCATATAATTGCACCACTTTATATGCATGTTTTGTCACATAACACTGTTTGAAACTTGCCTCACCAAAATTAACAGTCTGTAAATGGCCTAATAGTAATAGATAACAATAGCCTTGGAAGTATTCCTCTTGACCCTAAACCTCAAATGACAGACAGACAGACAGACAGAGTGCACCAGTTTCAAGGCTTACCTCAGGATGATCGTGAAGGAATCCTGACGGAATGCGTCTTGTCCGCGACTCAGCACAGTCATTCAACGCTAGGACATCCTGGACATCCGGAGAGTTGTTGTCAATGTGTTAATACATTAACACTTTACGTTG
The DNA here is from genome assembly GCF_013265735.2 of Oncorhynchus mykiss. Classification (NCBI taxonomy): domain Eukaryota; kingdom Metazoa; phylum Chordata; class Actinopteri; order Salmoniformes; family Salmonidae; genus Oncorhynchus; species Oncorhynchus mykiss. Next base: position 94,359,931 of record NC_048566.1, read on the forward strand.
CACCCCACCGCGACACATTGGAGCTTTCCTCTGTGCAGCGTCAGATCGCCCTGGTAGGCTAAAACTCTCAAGGCATCACTGTCTGAGCCGTTCGTCTCGGATAACTTAAATGTCTTATTTGTCTACATCTTGATCCTGTCGTCTCTTCTTCACATTCGATGTAAAATCACGCGGGAGTCAGAGGAGAAACGTGAAGATGGAAAAAACGGAGAAAAAGTAACTGTAAACCGCAACGTCTGTAGCCGCTTGTGCGGTTGGGCACTTCGGACTGAACAGCTTATACCGCAGGAGAAAGTATTATTCTGCCATTCAGGGGGGAGATACATTAAGGGGCAATAAGCGAACCCTTACCATTTTCAGACATTACCGCATCAGCAGAAATGTCCTGTTACGAGTAGCCTAGACAAGATGACGGGCATTCTGGGATGTGTTTTACCTCGAGCCGGCACACTGTTGAGAGGGGATGGAGACTGGAGGTGCTTAAAAAAGAGGGAGGAATCGATTATGTGAAGAGAGAATCATTTCTTAATAATGGTTCAGCATATTGTTGTTAGGTATTTCACATGCAAGGAGAGTGGAGGTGGATAGAAAGTGGAGTATGTGTGCGTGTGTGTGTTTGAGTTTCAGGGTGGTGGGGCGGGGGTGAGCGTGGGAGAGGGAGAGAGAAGGAGGGAGGGAGGAGAGCGCGGTTCGACGCAATGCAGACCGGCTATACTAAAGCACGCTGCCACGAGTTCTCTCTACACCACAAAAGCAAGAGCATTGTGTGTGCCAGCATTGGCGTAATATCTGCTCTTCTGAAGGAAGGGTTATGAGCCAGCTAGTACCTTAATAATTATTTCCCAACCAATCAACAATGGTCTTAATGATAGGCTACTGATAAACTAGCTTAAACTACAGTAATGAATTCATACAGTTTACATGTTTCTCTCTCAACTTCGCAGTTGTTCATACTCTCCTCTCAGCTCAATTCTGTGAGTGGCCACTGACCGGAAAGAGCGGTTGCGGTACAGACCATTCCAGCAGGAGTGCCTGTTTCAGCACCATGGACAGCGGTCTCGAGCAGCGCGTCTCCGAACAGAGCGCGCTCGACCATTATCCTGACCACCTACCTACCCCCTGCCCTTCCTAGTGCATGGCGCAGTATTATGTTGTTGTTACTGTCAATCTAATCGATAGGACAATTGAAAACAGGCATGTTACTGATTTAAGATATATCTGTTTCAAGTTGCAGTGAGTTCATTTAATTAACTTTTTTTTAGAAGGCCTGCATTAGTGAATGTTAGGTGTCTTATCATTAATAAGCCAATAACTAACTCTTTTGCGTCACCCTCGATGATTTTATGAAATTGCCTTTTGATATGTGTATTTTAAAAAAATATATATCTAATTAACATACCACATTCGAAAAATATCTAGGGTCATAACTTTTGGATCTTATGGATGTAATAAACCGAATAAACAAAAAATATATGTTAATTTACAAAGCATGATTAATTGCACATACTGTATAAGTAGGCCTATAGGCATAAATACACCAATGGCCATGTGCCAATGTAGCCAGCAGATGAAGCTAATTGTATCAATATCCCACAACTCAATATTTATTACCACACATTGCAATTTCATCACATCTGTGTAGCTTTATCGATATATCCATTAGGAACGAGTCTGGGATTAATGCTACAACTCAAATAGTGTTCTGTAGGCCTAGCATTAAAATGTAAAATTCGTTTTGTGAGTTAGGCCACCTATTTCATTCGAAATTACAATTGCAAATCAACAATATTATTTTTAAAGACGTTACAGTCAACCGAGCACTCAGCAATATGGAAGGGAGCTATGGACATGATCCATTGACAATCCATTGATAGACATTAAGGAAAACATCAATTGTAGTGAGCTCGAATATCATTAATAAGAAATGAACCGTATTCCCAACCCTCCCTCTCTGCACAACACATCTCCATGACACTCTCTCCGTGATATTACCATTACCTAATCACTGACATGGTATTACATGATCAGACATATGTATAATACATTGTATTACCTCTTATCTTGTGGTTGTTATGAAGCACAAAGCACTCATCTGACAACAGCATTACTGTATGTGACATATGAGAATGGAACTGGGAGGGATCAAGCCCACTCCCTGTAAAGCTCAGCTGTCTAGGTATCATTGTGCATAACACTCCAAATACATTAGTAATGTTACAGAGAGGGAAGCCAGGTGTTTGTTTTTTACACTATTCTCTTTTCTCTGGATCTCTCTCTCTCTCTCTCTGTCTCTCTCTCTCTGTCTCTCTGTCTCTCTCTGTCTCCCTCTCTCTCTTTCTCTCTCTCTCTCTCTCTGTCTCTCTCTCTCTCTGTCTCTCTCTCTGTCTCTCTGTCTCTCTCTCTGTCTCCCTCTCTCTCTCTCTCTCTCTCTGTCTCTCTGTCTCTCTCTCTGTCTCTCTGTCTCTCTCTCTGTCTCCCTCCCTCTCTTTCTCTCTCTCTCTCTCTCTTTCTCTCTCTCTCGCTCTCTCTCTCTGTGTCTCTCTGTCTCTCTCTCTGTCTCCCTCTCTCTCTTTCTCTCTCTCTCTCTCTCTTTCTCTCTCTCTCTCTCGCTCTCTCTCTCTCTCTCTCTCTCTCTCTCTCTCTCTCTCTCAATTCAATTCAATGGGCTTTATTAGCAAGGTGTACATATGTTTGTTGACATTGCCAAAGTAAGTCAAATAGATAATAAACAAAAGTGAAAATAAAAAATATTTAAATGAACAGTAAACGTTAGACTCACAAAAGTTTGAAAGGAATAGAGACATTTCAAATGTCATATTATGTCTACATGTAACGATGTGCAAATGTTTGAAGTACAAAAGTGAAAAAAATAAACATAAATATGGGTTGTATTTACAATGGTGTTTGTTCTTCACTGGTTGCCCTTTTCTTGTGGCAACAGGTCACAAATCTTGCTGCTGTGATGGCACACTGTGGTATTTCACCCAATAGATGTGGGAGTTTATTAAAATTGGGTTTATTTTCTAGTTCTTTGTGGATCTGTGTAATCTGAGGGAATTATGTGTCTCTGATATGGTCATACATTTGGCAGGAGGTTAGGAAGTGCTGCTCAGTTTCCACCTCATTGTGTGGGCAGTGTGCACCTAGCCTGTCTTCTCTTGAGAGCCAGGTCTGCCTACGGCGGCCTCTCTCAATAGCAAGGCTATGCTCACTGAGTCTGTACATAGTTAAAGCTTTCCTTAATTTTATGACAGTCACAGTGGTCAGGTATTCTGCCACTGTGTACTCTCTTTTTAGGGCCAAATAGCATTCTAGTTTGCTCAGTTTTTTGTTAATTCTTTCCAATGTGTCAAGTGATTATTTTGTGTACGGGGATAATTTTGCAGTCTCAATTTGGTGTTTGTCCCATTTTGTGAATTCTTGGTTGGTGAGCGGACCCCGGACCTCACAACCATAAAGGGTTCTATAACTGATTCAAGTATTTTTAGCCAGATCCTAATTGGTATGTCAAATTTCTTTTGTTTCTTTTGATGACATAGAAGGCCTTTCTTGCCTTGTCTCTCAGATCGTTCACAGCTTTGTGGAAATTACCTGTGGCGCTGGTGTTTAGGCCGAGGTACACAATTTTTACTGTCAGGGCCCAGGTCTGACAGAATCTGTGCAGAATATCTAGGTGCTGCTATAGGCCCTCCTTGGTTGGGGACAAAAGCACAAGATCTTCAGCAAACAGTGGACATTTGACTTCAGATTTTAGTAGGGTGAGGCCAGGTGCTGCAGTCTGTTCTTGTGCCCTTACCAATTTGTTGATATATATGTTGAGGTTGGGGCTCAAGCTGCATCCCTGTATCATCCCTAGGCCCTATGGAAAGAAATGTGTGTTTTTTGCCAATTTTAACCGCAGACTTGTTGTTTGTGTACATGGATTTTACAATGTCGTATGTTTTTCCCCCAACACCACTTTTCATCAATTTCTATAGAAGACCCTCATGCCATATTGAGTCAAAAGCTTTTTTGAAATCAACAAAGAATGAGAAGACCCCCCCCCCCCCCATTGGGAGGAACGGTAGTTAATATTGAAACAAAATAATGAGGATTTATTTATTTAAAAAATATAGTTCAAAAGTTCACATACAATTTTGCAATCTTAGAAAAATAGAAAATAGACCTTTCATTAACATTTTAGAGAACTATTGATTTCTCTTTACATGCAGACATAATTCTAATTCCTATGGGCAAGTTATTTTAACACCAGTGATTCCTTCCCAAGGACCATTTACAGCTAAATTTGAATTTGTGTACAATAAATAGTTATATAAAATAAAGGCGTGTGTAGTTCCTTCAAAACTTTCCACAAAGGCACACAGAGCAAGGCATGTTCACATTTCGATTCTGAGCTGAGAACATAAGGATAGCATTAAAAAAAAGGCATATTTACAACCATACATTACAGGATATCTACACAGTAGTCATTTCAGTTCATTGAATACATTGCAAAGTACATTGAAAGGGTCATTGAACATTCAGATTGGTAGTTTGTTCAAGGGGCTCTCCTGCAGCAGCACCTGTCATCTCACATTACTGGCCAGTAGTTCATGGGACAAGTGTGTGACGTTTGATCACTATCTTGACTTTTCCAGTTACAAATATATATGGAATTGTTTGCATTTTCTTTCAAGTGTAGCAGAAAGGCAAGGGTCTTTGATCTTGTACTCTGCAAGTAGAAAGAAGAGAATGCTTTTTCATGCGGTTATATTCCATCAATTCAATCCAGAATGTTCCTAACAAGCTTGTTAGTGACAATGTATGTATAGTCATGAGTAAATAATACACACACACACTTTTGATTATCAGCAATTTCTTGCACACTGTTCAGATAACCAAAATAGCGGTTAGATTTTTTTGCCTTAGAAGCGTCTGCTGCACGACTGCGTTTCAACCACACAGTGGCGCTCCGAGTTCAGAAATTCTATAGGCTATGCAAAAGAAACCCAGTTCTAAAAATTGTTGTGGGGGTAAAGCTATAGGCCTACTGACGGTGTCAAACAAATGAATTCCTGTTTTTTGAAGATCATATGACAACAAACACTGAGTGATAGCGTGAGTAAAAACGCGCGCAAATTATTCAAACATGCACATAGAGCTGCCACTGACCTGCCATTACTGTAACGAAGCTATAAGCCTACTGTAGGTATCCAACAAATTAATTCAAGATATTTGAAGATTTACATGCCAACTAACAGCGTGCGTAAAAGCGCGCGTAATAAAGTACTCAGGGGCTACTCACGGAGACGGTTTTTTCCCTGCTCAACTAGGCCGATGCTTGTTTTTCATACATCCGTCAGCTTGCCAGTGTAATGTTCAAATGGGTTGAAGTGTGTTAATCTGATAGTCTCGCAAGAATCCTCTTCCGTGTACTCTGATTTGGTGAGGGACTGTCTGCTGTCGCTGGTCGATTTGAATTCTCCGAATGAAGCGTTCTGTTGACCACAAGTCACGTGGGTATACACAGCGGTTTCCTCGTCATTACGCTCTCTGTGATAAAAGTAGTTAAAATTGGACACGATAACAGGGACAGGTAGGGCTATGGTCAACACTCCTGCGATGGCACACATAGATCCCACTATTTTGCCACCAATAGTAACCGGGCACATGTCTCCATATCCAACCGTAGTCATGGACACCACCGCCCACCAGAACGCGGCGGGGATACTTGAGAATCCCGATTCAGGGTCGTCTGCCTCTGCAAAGTAAACTGCGCTGGAGAACAGAATAACCCCTATGAGAAGAAAGAATATCAAAAGCCCGAGTTCGCTGATGCTGGCGTGGAGTGTCTGACCCAGGATTTGGAGACCCTTGGAGTGCCTGGAAAGTTTAAAAATCCTGAACACTCGAACCAAACGGATGACTCTGAGTATGGCTAACGACATGGCCTGCTCGCTTCCTGCTTCCTGTTGCTCTGCTAGTTCAAGGCCAAGGGTGATGAAATAAGGTGCTATCGCTAAGATATCGATGGAGTTCATTGCGTTTTTGAAAAATGCCGGTTTGCTCGGGCAAGATAAAAACCTCACGAGAAACTCAAAGGAAAACCACACGATGCAAAGTGTCTCCACCATAAAAAACGGATCTGTGAATAGATTGGGTTTTTTATGGAGAGTAGTCCCATTCGTGGTATGGTGATTACTTAATGGTAGGTTTGCGCTGGTATCTTCCCTGAACTGTGGTAAAGTCTCTAGACAGAAGATCACAATGGATATTACAATCACACTGACTGATACGACAGCGATCATCCGGGCAGGCCCTGAGCTCTCCGGGTACTCAAACAACAGCCACAACTGGCGCTGAAACTCGTTGTCAGGCATCGCACGTTCCACCTCTATGATCATACCTTCATCTTCTTTAAACATATCAATTGCTTCCTCTTCGATTTCATAAAATGTCATTTCTTCAATGAAAATGTCCATGGTAACGTTGACAGGTCTCCTAAGCTTTCCTCCAGACTGGTAATAATAGAGGATGGCATCAAAGCTGGGTCTATTCCTGTCAAAAAAGTACTCATTTCTCAACGGATCGAAAAAGCGCATCCTTTTACGTGGGTCTCCCAAGAGCGTGGTGGGAAAGCGCGAGAGGGTCCTCAGTTGAGTTTCGAAGCGCAGTCCCGAGATGTTGATGACGACCCTCTCGCTGCACTCCTGATCGCCCCGCTCCTCGTCGCAATCATCTTGGTAGAGGGGAGAAACTACCACAGTCTCGTCCTGGATCTCACAGGACACAACAGTCATCTTTTACCCTTCTCAAGGGTAAGGGCTTCACTCACCTCCACGGCCCCAACTATCACTTTCTCGGTAGTTTTTTTACTGCCCAGGAAAAGTTTGCTTCTTGATGGTTTCCTCCATTTAAATGCATACACTTTTTTTAGTTGCAGAAGGTACTGAAATGTAATCCAGGCAGTCTACTTGCTACCGTTGGCTGTCTACACTGATGCTGATCATATTCACACCATTTTAAACTACCAGATGCCCTCCCCAGGTTGACTGACGTGATGACACTTGCTGCACTGTCCCCTGCTCACTCACTGCTCACTCACTGTGACATGTTGTTAAATCTAACTCAACTAGTAAACACCTATTACACTTCTTAAAGTTTCCTGAACTCAGGACTTGCAGTGTTGACCAGTTCTCTAGTATCATATTTCAGAGAAACAAATCACAGCCATCATTTTTTTTAAAGGACTGTCCAAGTGTCCTTTAGTTAACCTTATAAACTGTAGCCCCTGCCTACACAAATCATAACTCTGTAGATTTTACAAGTTTTTTTTTTCCTGTTGCACTTTGAATGTTTGTTACCAATCTGAAATAACCACAAGGGTTCTAAAGCAGATTACTAGGATCTCTAAACTAAAGCAGATTACTAGGAGCTCTAAACTAAAGCAGATTACTAGGATCTCTAAACTAAAGCAGATTACTAGGAGCTCTAAACTAAAGCAGATTACTAGGATCTCTAAACTAAAGCAGATTACTAGGAGCTCTAAACTAAAGCAGATTACTAGGATCTCTAAACTAAAGCAGATTACTAGGAGCTCTAAACTAAAGCAGATTACTAGGAGCTCTAAACTAAAGCAGATTACTAGGAGCTCTAAACTAAAGCAGATTACTAGGAGCTCTAAACTAAAGCAGATTACTAGGAGCTCTAAACTAAAGCAGATTACTAGGAGCTCTAAACTAAAGCAGATTACTAGGATCTCTAAACTAAAGCAGATTACTAGGAGCTCTAAACTAAAGCAGATTACTAGGATCTCTAAACTAAAGCAGAAAGCAGAGTGTAAAGCACCAGCTTCACATATCCAACCAGGGGCCCTCCTGGACCGGGCCAGTGGAAACTGCTAGCTTGACTGACACCTGAGCACCCACAGTGGATAACGTCTTCAGGAAACCTCAGCCAAAATACCCCCCCCCCCCCCCCCCTATTCTCAGCACTTAAAGGGTTCAATTTTACAACTTGGAACAGGGGGCCTCTCGCAGAAATGTGACCTAGCATTTGGGGTCCCAGAGAGACTGGGGTGTAAAAAAAACAGCTACGTGTACACTCACCCCAATTATAATGTAACCTCCCCTCAGGTCCTGTTGCCTCCGTAACAGTAGGCCTGCAACTGCTCGGTAGTGGTTTGTAAGAGAGGTGAGAGAGAGAGTGAGAAAGGTTGAATGACACTTTCCGTACTGCTTTCGGTGCCCATGTCGTCCAAATAAGAACCACTGGTTCTGAATTGACTAGACGAGGCCTGTAAGAGGAGAAGAACTAGTCAAGAGTTTAGCTCCCCAAATTTAGATTTTATTATCCCTCGAGATTGGATGTAGGCCTAAGTCGAAAGCAGTTGTGCATTAAAGTCCACTATGTTGCAGTTTAATATGTGCTGTAAGTAACATGTGGTAAGTAGCATTACATACCTGTACAATTAAGACTGGCTTACAACCCTCTAAGGGAGAGTTTTCTTTTCTCTTTTGTTTGTGTCATGTTCCTAAAAAATGATTGTAGGGTAGGCCCACTCTGTAAATGAATCTCTCTCTTACACAACCTTGCCCACCAACTTGGAGCTCCGGTTTCATATGCTTCACACATGATCTACTTTGAAGACTGTGAGAAATAATCCGAAACAAGATCAACAATCTTTCCTAGGAACACAGTTGATTAATGTCTGTGTCAAAACTGAAGCACCAAACCCCAAGATAGGCTATGCATCTACAGTCCAGAAGGGAACCAGTTTTTGATGCAGTAGCCTATGTACCCAACCCATGCTATCACAGCTTTCTGATTGATGGCCAATGAAGTTCACTTTTGTGGTGATCAAATGTTTTGTGAATGGGTGACCATGAACATAGTGGACACAGCTTAACTGCCCCCTCTATCTATACAGACCCAGGGTTGGATGTCAGAGTTAAATGTCAGTGTAAGGACGTTGTGCCGCCTGTGATAATCTGTTACCCAACGACCGTCTAGGTCAAGCCAAGTCGTCAGGGGCTTCTGTCTCCACGGAAACAAACAGTAAACAAACAGTCAGAGTAATGGCTTTACTGCAGGCTGATAAATGGGTTCGAATTTAAAAAAGGTTCTAAGAATGCCACTTTCATCATTACTGTTAGGAATCCTGTTGTAGAATTTCTCCATCATTTTTCACTTGTCATCTTTTCCCCATTGGTGATGAAGATGAAAAATAGCCCTAAGTGATGACCAGTCACCTCATTTGCCTCTGAAAGACTCACTTCTTTCACAGAGTAAATATGGCATATGTGAATCAGTAAATAAACTCAGTAATTGTAATGTAGTGGACATGTTTTACTATAGGTGTGCTTAAAAAAAAATATTATTCTGTTTGCTGTGGGGCACACACTCACACACACACACATGCACATACACATGGGTGCAGGAGACCCTCATGTCAACAGGATATCCTCAAGTCATTCACACCAAGAATGTAAGGCAACATAGAGGTCGATGCCAGGTTCCACAGGGCTCACATGTACACAGTGCACAAGTCTGAATATATTCAGAGCTGTTAGGGCCTCTGCCTTCCTTGTACACATATAGACATACCAAGTCGTCATGGGTTCGATTCCAGTGCACGCTCTTCTGGCACAATAACTCAATCCCCCGTTGACTTGATTTAGGGTCACATTACAAAATGGACATTCAAGGGATATTTTACCCCGATCTTGATAAGAAATTATCATACCAGACAATGTTCAATAACATAAATAGGAAACTAATAAAATAATAACAGTAGGCTACACCAACATTAGTTTCCATTCATAGTGTCGGGTAAATTGCCACAGTAGATTTTCTGTGGTTAACAAGTTATTTATATTGTACAGAATGCTTGTCAAATAGATACATTTTCCTTAGTCTGTTAAAAAAGGACTAAGTTGTTCCGATAACAAAATACTTTGGTTGCAAGCAGGACTAAGGCAGAGAAGAAGTGTAAAAAAGGCCGTCCTGCTCCTCTCCTCTCTACCTAACTTCCCCTCGCGGTCTCTTCAGTTTCCCTTAAGTTCCGTTAGTTTGGCTGCTCAGCCTAACTCAGTTATCATAGCCCTGCCATTCCCAACCAATCAGAGCGCTTGGAAATGCGCATCTGGACCCTGCACCCGCCCAGTCAGGTTAGAATGTTATCGTCAACCGAAGGGCAGAACCAAACCAATCAGTTATAACTATATAGCGGGTGAGGGCATCCACAGCCAACCGCTCAGATGGGTGAGGGCATAACATCCAACCGTTTTTCTGTAGTCCTTCTAGCCCGATTTAGTGACCAACAGTTTTTTACATGGTCCGTCATTTCCCCCGGATTTAGCGACCGATAGCTTTTACATGGTCCTGCGTATCACCGGATTCTGATCTGCTATAATTGAGATGTTGAAGTAGCCATAAAAGGAGTTGTTTCCACACCTCAGGATGCAGACGAGTTATCCTGCATCCCTAAGATGTATGAGACGCCTGTCACCACCCACTTCCGCCCTCAACGCCACACAAAGCCATCATGCACCTGAGGAAGATGAGCTGTGAGGCCCTACAAACCTCTCTCATCTAAGTGACTACCAGCCCTGCTTCAGGCCTCCTCAGTGGTCAGGGAGTGACTACACCCTCACCAGTTGGGAGCTGATGAGGGAATGCGAGTACCTACGTCACGAGCAGCATGAGATCAGGAGGGCATACTCTAGGCTCTCCCGGCCTCAGTCACCACCGTGGGAGCACTGGTATGGTACGACACTACTCTCCTGACCACCACCACCACCACTCCGGCTAGAGCCATTGTCACCACCGCGGGAGCACTGGCACCGCCACTACTCTCCTGACCACCACCACCACCACCGCTAGAGCCATTGTCACTTGTCGCTAGAGCTCAATCACTGCCGGTACTCCCCAAGTCGGCCCGGCTACTCCCATGAGAGACACTACACCAGGACCTCCCGGGCCTGAGTGTTCACCACCTCCACAGGACCATTGGGACCCCCACTATGTCCCGAGGTGGCCCAGCTATTCAACATATCTTCGTCGCTCCAGGACCCCCGGGCTGGAGCCTACATCATATCTGCCAGAGAGTCAGGAGCACCACCTCGCCCCAAGGTGGTCCAGCCGCTCTCCCAACAGACGTCCCTCTTGGCCGCTCGGGTACATGAGGTTCGACTGTCTGCTACCCTGGAACCTTCAGCCTCAAAGACTCCACCTGCTCTCCCTCAGGACTCCCTCGCTGCTCCTGGCCCACAGCCTGCAGCTACTGCAGAGGTCAAGTACAGCTCAGACGTTGAGGCCTCTCCAGTCACAGCCTGGTGGGACCTGCTGGTAACCATGCGTTCAGTGTAAAGTAACCAGGCGTTCAGTGTAAAGTAACCAGGCGTTCAGTGTAAAGTAACCAGGCGTTCAGTGTAAAGTAACCAGGCCTTCAGTGTAAAGTTACCAGGCGTTCAGTGTAAAGTAACCAGGCGTTCAGTGTAAAGTAACCAGGCGTTCAGTGTAAAGTTACCAGGCGTTCAGTGTAAAGTTACCAGGCGTTAAGTGTAAAGTAACCAGGCGTTCAGTGTAAAGTTACCAGGCGTTCAGTGTAAAGTTACCAGGCGTTCAGTGTAAAGTAACCAGGCGTTCAGTGTAAAGTTACCAGGCGTTCAGTGTAAAGTAACCAGGCGTTCAGTGTAAAGTAACCAGGCGTTCAGTGTAAAGTTACCAGGCGTTCAGTGTAAAGTAACCAGGCGTTCAGTGTAAAGTAACCAGGCCTTCAGTGTAAAGTTACCAGGCGTTCAGTGTAAAGTGACCAGGCCTTCAGTGTAAAGTTACCAGGCGTTCAGTGTAAAGTAACCAGGTGTTCAGTGTAAAGTAACCAGGCCTTCAGTGTAAAGTTACCAGGCGTTCAGTGTAAAGTAACCAGGCGTTCAGTGTAAAGTTACCAGGCGTTCAGTGTAAAGTAACCAGGCGTTCAGTGTAAAGTTACCAGGCGTTCAGTGTAGTTACCAGGCCTTCAGTGTAAAGTAACCAGGCGTTCAGTGTAAAGTAACCAGGCGTTCAGTGTAAAGTAACCAGGCGTTCAGTGTAAAGTAACCAGGCGTTCAGTGTAAAGTTACCAGGCGTTCAGTGTAAAGTTACCAGGCGTTCAGTGTAAAGTTACCAGGCGTTCAGTGTAAAGTAACCAGGTGTTCAATGTCCTGCCCCTCAAGGAGGTCCAGTGTATCCTGCCATGGTATGTCCAGAGTGTCCTTCCTTCCCGGTAGGGTCAGGTTCAGAGTGTCCTTCCTCCCCGGTAGGGTCAGGTTCAGAGTGTCCTTCCTTCCCGGTAGGGTCAGGTTTAGAGTTTCCTTCCTTCCCGGTAGGGTCAGGCTTAGAGTATCCTTCCTTCCCGGTAGGGTCAGGTTTAGAGTTTCCTTCCTTCCCGGTAGGGTCAGGCTTAGAGTATCCTTCCTTCCCGGTAGGGTCAGGTTTAGAGTTTCCTTCCTTCCCGGTAGGGTCAGTTGTAGAGTTCCCTTCCTTCCCGGTAGGGTCAGGTTTTAGATCTTCCTTCCTTCCCGGTAGGGTCAGGTTTAGAGTTTCCTTCCTTCCCGGTTGGGTCAGGTTTTAGAGTTTCCTTCCTTCCCGGTAGGGTCAGTTGCAGAGTTCCCTTCCTTCCCGGTAGGGTCAGTGGTAGAGTTTCCTTCCTTCCCGGTAGGGTCAGTTGTAGAGTTTCCTTCCTTCCCGGTAGGGTCAGGTTTAGAATTCCCTTCCTTCCCGGTAGGGTCAGGTTTAGAGTCTCCTTCCTTCCCGGTAGGCTCAGGTTTAGAGTTTCCTTCCTTCCCGGTAGGGTCAGGTTTAGAGTCTCCTTCCTTCCCGGTAGGGTCAGGTTTAGAGTTTCCTTCCTTCCAGGTAGGGTCAGGTTTAGAGTTTCCTTCCTTCCCGGTAGGGTCAGGTTTAGAGTCTCCTTCCTTCCAGGTAGGGTCAGGTTTAGAATTCCCTTGCTTCCCGGTAGAGTTACAGTTTTCAACCTTCCCAGTAGGGTCAGAGTTCCCTTCCTTCCTTGTAGTGTCAGAGATCCATTTCCTCCCGACAGGGTCAGAGTGTCTTTCATCCCGGTAGGGTCAGGTTTAAAGTTCCCTATTTTCCCAGTATGCCAAGTCTGTCCTGACCCTCAAGTAGGTCTAGTGTATCCTGCCCTGCATGGACCGCATCCCCCTCTTTGTTGTGTACACAGCGTCCTAGCCTGCCAAGCTTAGAGCCCCCTGCCCTGCTAGGCCATAAGTTAGATGCCCCATCTGCAGCTCTGCATTCTACTGCCCTGCCCCCTGCCTAAGTTGTTAGGCCTATCCCACCAGGTTTAGAACCCCCAGTCTTACAAGGCCCCAAGTTCATTGTACTAGGCTCGCAGTCTCCAGACATAGTCAGCCCACAGCTCCTTAGCCCGCCAGGCTTAGATCCTCCTGCCCTGCTAAGCCACAAGTTACCTGTGCTAGGTTCTCAGTCCTCAGCCCTCACCTGCCCTCAGTCCCTAGCGCTAGGTCATTGATCTCCAGCTGCACTAGGTCATTGGGCTCCAGCTGCACTAGGTCAATGGTCTCCAGCTGCAATAGGTCATTGGTCTCCAGCTGCACTAGGTCATTGGTCTCCAGCTGCACTAGGTCATTGATCTCCAGCTGCACTAGGTCATTGGTCTCCAACTGCACGAGGTCTGTTGTCTCCAGCTGCACAAGGTCTGTTGTGTCCAGCTGCACGAGGTCTGTTGTCTCCAGCTGCATGAGGTCTGTTGTCTCCAGCATTAGTCGTCCCTCAGTCCCTAGCCCAGGTGGGTCAACAGGCTCCCGCTAGGCTCAAAGGTACCAGTTTCTCTAGTAGGCCCAGAGCTCTACTATTCTCCAAGTCCAGCATCAGTTTGGGTCAACAAGCTCCCGCTAGGCTCAAAGGTACCAGTTTCTCTAGTAGGCCCAGAGCTCTATTATTCTCCAAGTCCAGCATCAGTTTCCCTGTCAGGTTCTGAGTCGTTCTGCCTGGCAGGTCCAGCATCAGTTTCCCTGAGATGTCCAGGGTCATTCTCCCTGTCAAGTTCAGAGTCATTTTCTCCCTGTCGGGTCCAGAGTCATTTTCTCCCTGTCGGGTCCAGAGTCGGTTTCCCTGTCGGGTCCAGAGTAATTTTCTCCCTGTCGGGTCCAGAGTTGGTTTCCCTGTCAGGTCCAGATACGTTCTCCGTGTCAAGCCTAAAGTTATCAGCATTAGGCCCCCAGCCTTCAGCCGTTCTAGTTTTGCAGTCTCCAGCTCTAGTCGGTCCTCAGTCCAGTGCTCCGCCAGGCTATAGGTTTTCTGCCCCACTAGGTTTGCAGCATCTGCCCTCAATTGGTCGGCAGCCTCCAGCCTCAGTCGCCAACAGTCAGCTCCCTCAGTGCTACATGCCAAACCACCTGCCCTAGTTCTAGTCCCTGGGTCTCCTGTCCTGCTAGACCCAGAGTTATCTGCTCTTCTAGATGTGCAGTTAGACAGTTCACAGCCCTCAACCTGCTCAACCTCACTATACTAGACTATATGTTCCCTGCTTGGCTAGGTTTGCAGCCTCCCACTATACCTGACCTGCAGTACTCAGATTTAGTACGGGGTTCCAAGTCCCCTGCCCTGCTAGGCCCTCTGCTCCCTGACCTGGGGGAACCATCGTTCCCTGACCTGGGGGATCCACGGTTCCTTGACCTGGGGGAACCACCGTTCCCTGACCTGGGGGAACCACCGTTCCCTGACCTGGGGAAACCCTGACCTGGGGAAACCACCGTTCCCTGACCTGGGGGAACCACCGTTCCCTGACCTGGGGGAGCCACCGTTCCCTGACCTGGGGGAACCACCGTTCCCTGACCCTGCTGTCTCTAGTTCTGGGGGGTGGCTTGCTTCCAGCCTTGGACGACTCTTAGCCCTTCCCACATGGGAGACCACCTGACCTTGTCTCTGGGGCACAGCCGGCCCCTGCCTTCAGATCCCTGATGATCCTCACCCAGGGGTCCCCACATGCTCCACCATGACAGTCATTGCTTTCAGCAGTGGGGAAAGTGTCACCAGCCGCAGCCAGTGAGCTGCCAACGACAGTTGTGGACGCTATGCCACATTCCTCCGCCGCAGGAGGCGAGCCACCTGCTTCAGCCGTGGCCAGCCTCCAGCATTGCACTCAGCGTCTAAGGATGGGGCCCAGCTGCCCTGCACCATCCCAGTTAGAGGGCATCCCCCCCACCCACGTGGTGTTCCATGGGGTGGCCCAAGACTATCTCTGCGTATCTGTGTACCGCCTTCACGGGGTGGCCCCTAAGGCTTGCCTGTCCTGCCAGGTAAGATTGGCACGCTAGCAGTAAGCTTCCCCTCGAGGCCTGTGGCTTTTCAGAGACTGTTGTCCTTTCAATACTGTGGCCCCCATTAGAGACTGTGCCATTTAGGTTAGAGCCTTTTCGTGGATGTTAATATTTCCATAAGAAATATTGGGGTGGCCTTAATAAAAGGCTGTCCTGCTCCTCTCCTCTCTACCTAACTTCCCCTCACAGTCTCTTCAGTTTCCCTTAAGTCCCGTTAGTTTGGCTGCTCAGCCTACCTCACCCATCATAGCCCTGCCATACCCAACCAATCAGAGCGCTTGGAAATGAGCATCTGGACACTGCACCCGCCCATTCAGGTCAGAGCGTTATCGTCGTCTGAAGGGAGAAGACGCCATGTTTCTGAGGACTGTTTTTTATTGTCGACAGGAACACGAATGTCTGAATGTTGTGCCTGTATCTAAATGACCACAACAATAAGATTCCAAATCATTCGGATTACAAAAAATCATATAAACATCCTCAAATGGAAACAGCTGTGTCTGTGTGTGGTGTTGACTATCAGGAGGACAGTGATGGGCCTCAACATCATGTTCTAACCGGACAGCACTATAGCGGGTAAACCAATCAGTGAGGACATACCAGCCAATTGTTTTAACTTTTTCATTCTAGCTACATTTACATTTTACATTGTCCATAATTTCTCCGGATTTAGCAACCGAAGCGAGAAGGCTCACTCTTGCCAAAATCTGTCCAGAATAAGCCAAATGTGTTTCTATGGGTTTAATATGAAGAGCTAAACTTCTTGCCTGCCTTCCTGCCTTTGGGACAACGACTCCCATTGTTATGGTTGCTCCCATAGTTGCATTTAAGATCAGCTGTGCTGGTGAATTTAGCGCATATTGATGATTTAACTAGACACCAGCTGCCGATAATCTAGTGCCATCGATGGATGCAATAGGCCCCTTGATAATTTGATTATATTCAAATAGGCTGCATTTTGGCTGAGTTGATGAGCTGATTTGGGCCTTCAGTTGATTAACAGATGTAGGCCTACGGTAGAATGATACATTTAACTCCAGTGTGGATGCTCGCCCACATGTTATAGTTAGGCTATGTATAATTTGCACAGATGGATAGAGTACTGAAAATCTATACTTCAATAAAAGTTCTGTAAATAAGATGCTTATTTTTACTTGAATAAATAACACTCTCAAGAAACGACTCAAATAAAAGTTTTTTTTAAATGTATCCGGTGAGAAAAGCACTATTTATGGGTATTTTTGTTGTAGACCTTATGTTTGACAGCAAACAAAAAAGAACAACAACTTAATGCAACTGATTTGACATTAATTTATTATTTAAGTCTGCCAGCACCATCTTGCAGATGTCCTCCAGCACAGGTAGTCTCCAATGACAAAAGACATCGAAACAAAGTCCGTAGGCTTTACAGTTTCAATTAAGGTCTTGTTCAAAGTTGCCTTAATATCTTATCAATGTGCTCAATTTCATAAAAATGTAAATGTTACTCGAGCCATTGGAATCATTTTACATTTTCAATAGCATTAATGAAAATAAATTGCGTACTAAAATATTTACACCAAGTGATGTTTCATTTTACACTCAAAAATGAATCTGTTTTTAAATTTATTTTACCAGGCAAGAACAAATTCTTATTTTCAATGACAGCCTAGGAACAGTGGGTTAACTGCCTGGGGCAGAACAACAGACCTCGTCAGCTCAGAGATTTGAACTTGCAACCTTTCGGTTACTAGCCCAACGCTCTAACCACTAGGCTACCCTGCCGCCCCATTTGGTGGATGCCAGGAGAACTCAACCTGCCCGAATGGAATGCCGACTGCGAGCCAGGCCTAGTCGTCCAACATCCGTGCCCCCGACCTCACTAATGCTCTTGTGGCTGAATGGAAGCAAGTCTCCGCAGCAATGTTCCAACATCTAGTTGAAAGCCTTCCCAGAAGAGGGGAGGCTGTTATTACAGCAATGTACCAACATCTAGTGGAAAGCCTTCCCAGAAGAGTGGAGGCTGTTATAAAAGCAATGGGGGGGGGGCCAACCTCATATTAATGCCCATGATTTTAGAATGAGATGTTCGATGAGCAGGTGTCCATATACTTTTGGTCATGAAGTGTATCACACTAAATGGATGATGGACATCCACAAATTAACACATGCCAAATGAAATGGGAAAATAGAGCTATTTGGCAGAGCACACCAGTGGTGGGTTCGGTGTTAAAATGAGAATGTATGAGCAGAAAATAACCCCATACCTACTGTAAAATATGGTGGATGAGAATGTATGAGCAGTAAATAACCCCATACCTACTGTAAAATATGGTTGATGAGAATGTATGAGCAGAAAATAACCCCATACCTACTGTAAAATATGGTGGATGAGAATGTATGAGCAGAAAATAACCCCATACCTACTGTAAAATATGGTGGATGAGAATGTATGAGCAGAAAATAACCCCATACCTACTGTAAAATATGGTGGATGAGAATGTATGAGCAGTAAATAACCCCATACCTACTGTAAAATATGGTGGATGAGAATGTATGAGCAGTAAATAACCCCATACGTACTGTCAAATATGGTGGTTGAGAATGTATGAGCAGTAAATAACCCCATACCTACTGTAAAATATGGTGGATGAGAATGTATGAGCAGAAAATAACCCCCTACCTACTGTAAAATATGGTGGATGAGAATGTATGAGCAGAAAATAACCCCATACCTACTGTAAAATATGGTGGATGAGAATGTATGAGCAGTAAATAACCCCATACCTACTGTAAAATATGGTGGATGAGAATGTATGAGCAGAAAATAACCCCATACCTACTGTAAAATATGGTGGATGAGAATGTATGAGCAGTAAATAACCCCATACCTACTGTAAAATATGGTGGATGAGAATGTATGAGCAGAAAATAACCCCCTACCTACTGTAAAATATGGTGGATGAGAATGTATGAGCAGAAAATAACCCCCTACCTACTGTAAAATATGGTGGATGAGAATGTATGAGCAGAAAATAACCCCATACCTACTGTAAAATATGGTGGATGAGAATGTATGAGCAGTAAATAACCCCATACCTACTGTAAAATATGGTGGATGAGAATGTATGAGCAGAAAATAACCCCATACCTACTGTAAAATATGGTGGATGAGAATGTATGAGCAGTAAATAACCCCATACCTACTGTAAAATATGGTGGATGAGGATGTATGAGCAGAAAATAACCCCATACCTACTGTAAAATATGGTGGATGAGAATGTATGAGCAGTAAATAACCCCATACCTACTGTAAAATATGGTGGATGAGAATGTATGAGCAGAAAATAACCCCATACCTACTGTAAAATATGGTGGATGAGAATGTATGAGCAGTAAATAACCACATACCTACTGTAAAATATGGTGGATGAGAATGTATGAGCAGAAAATAACCCCATACCTACTGTAAAATATGGTGGTTGAGAATGTATGAGCAGTAAATAACCCCATACCTACTGTAAAATATGGTGGATGAGAATGTATGAGCAGTAAATAACCCCATACCTACTGTAAAATATGGTGGATGAGAATGTATGAGCAGAAAATAACCCCATACCTACTGTAAAATATGGTGGTTGAGAATGTATGAGCAGTAAATAACCCCATACCTACTGTAAAATATGGTGGATCTTTGACGTTATGGGGCTATTTTGTTTGCACTGGTCCTGGGAACCCTTGTTAAGGTCTACGGCATCATGAATTTTACCCAGAATCAGGACATTTTAGCCCAAAACCTGGTTGCCTCTTCCAGGAGACTGAAACGTATCCTCAACTGGATCTTCCAGCAAGACAATAACACGACGCAGACATGAAAATCCACATTTCTGTTTTTTAATTGGCCACAAAATCAACATTTTGAAATGGCCATCTCATTCTCCGGACTTGAAACCCACTGAAAACAAACTAATTGCATTAGTATAAAATTATCTAATTTCCAAATGTTCTTAAGCGTACAATATAGCTCAGTATTTGAATGATTTATTTTATTCAGTCATTGTTGCTCATCTTTATCAAGGGTGTCAATCATTTTGGACCCCTCTGTATATCAGATTTTTAGCAGGTCAGTCTCACTAGTCAACAGCTCATTCTTGTTCCTACTATGTTGTTGGATATGAAGTAGGGGGTCTTTGACTTGGATGCTTCATATTTAAACAGGTTTCCTTTTTACACAGCAGTCTTAAGTTTGGTCTCGAGACCATAAGGGTTTAGTCATTTAGACTATTCTCACACAATACCACAGCCAGCAGGTGAGATACAAATGATATCTAAGGATGTGGGGAATATCCAGCTATTGTGAGATTATTGTGCATTGCTATTCATTTTGAGAAAGGAGAATCACCTCTGTTTCATTAGCAAGCATATTTTGTAAGGTCAGGAACAAGATCCTATGGGGGACCTAAGGGTTTAGCTACATTGTTAATTTAGAGTTAACGTCACACAACAACGTTAGAATAAAATCTCACGATATGGCAGTAATTAAAATGAGTTACAGTAGGCTATATCTTGTCAAACATTTCGTCCTTCATCTCCCTGGTGTATTATAAATATGTCTGACATGCCAAGACTGAGTGCAATCCCTTCTCATTAGGAGTATGAAAGTGTTGGCCTAATCAACGATAAGATGTTCATATGCCATCCCCATTAGCCCACGTGTATGTATGTGAGCACGTAATCAGAGGGGGCCGGAGACACCGCCAGGCATCCAGACCTGAGTTCAGTCATTTCAAATACTTTAGTTGTGCTTGACTGAGTTTGGCGGATGTAATGGAACCAATGGGAAAAGTCCCAAAAGTGCAAACCCAGCCCACCTGGCACTCAAACACCCTAAAGCAAAAGGGTGTCTCTCCTAGCCAGCGGCTTACTCTGTGGGGAAGGAGGCACCCTCTGTGTCCGCCAAGGATTTGATTGCCACGCATCCATTTTAAAAGGCCGTCATCTGAAGTTGATGTCGATGTTTTTGCAGATACGTAGCTAACCAACTAGGCATGGGGCAAGAGGGTTTGAAACCCGACACTCCAGTTCCGGAAGGCTGTGGGTTCCTCGGAATATCCTCTTCTGCATTCTACATTCTATCTCCTCGGCTCCCCTTCATGCTCTGTCCGAGAATGATTTCACTGCTTGATCACATCAAGCCCTTTTTTTAGTAGACAGCATTGGCGGACGGCAGCTTCCAATCCAAACATACCTGGGTTCAAATAGTATTTGAAATAATTGAACATACTTTCTCTGTGCTTGATTGAGCTTACCTGGCTTTAATCGACCAACATAATACTCCCAAACTGCAAACCATGCACCAACCTACACTCCAGGCAGGCAAAAGCAAACGCTTAAAGTGTTTGAATGATTTCAAATGGTATTTGAACCCAGGTGTGAATCCAAGCCCTGCCTGGCATCTATAGAGGGATCAATTCCAAGACTGAGACGCTGTCCTCTTCACGGTTGTTAATCAGGGAACGACATCAATGTTCTTCTGGAACATTCATTTTTATTTTAGTAATAACTCATGTTATGTATAGGATATAGCAGGGGCGCAATGTTCATTGGGGACGGGGGGGCGTTATGACCCCCCCCCCCCCACACACATTCTGAAATTGCAGTTTTGGTCCCCCCAGTTTTATTTTTTGCACTGTGATACCAAAAATGGCATTGATGTGCTTTAGGACCATGCGGATGTCTCAGAGTGGCCGGACAGGCTGTGTGAAGGCAAAGCTTGGCTGGACCAGCACAGGAGAGTTGAACTGAAGCAGCTGCTGTCAGTGTGTATGTGTTGTGCTCATTCTCCAAGTTGTAAAAGCCAGCAGAGCAGAAACTGGCTACTCTTTAGTTGACTGATGTAGCTGGTAAGGTAACTGCTGTTTAACTTAACAAAAAAAAAACTAAACTGGTGTTTATTCCCAGTGCTGAGCTGGTAGTGTAACTGAGATGTAACTTTAGCTAATGTTTCATCCCCTCTTGACTGAGGTGAATGAATTAGCTAGCTAGTAGTGTAACTGAGATGTAACTTTAGCTAATGTTTCATCCCCTCTTGACTGAGGTGAATGAATTAGCTAGCTAGTAGCTACCACAACCAGTTCAGCCTGTAGCTAGCTATCAGATAACGATGTGAAGTGGCCATTATTACTATCAAACAGCTGTTGTTTATATCCTTTTTGTCCCGTTTCAGCAGAAGTAAATGAACTTAGCTAGCTTTCGCCAGTTGATGTACCGTTTGAGAGAGAGCTGGCAAAAAGTAGGTATTCTTTTCATTCAAGTAGCCCTGAATCAAACGATTAAACCAGAGGCCAAATTAAGCGATAATTCAGATGTTTTTTTTTGTGCATTGTGAGTATTTATTAGAGTCAGTATAGCAATGTAATGTTATTGATTTGTCCGTTATCCTACCTAATTCCCTACTTTTCACACTGACACAGTGTTAAACAGCTCTACAGGCTTCACTGTCATGGTGCACCATCAGTACACAAATCAAATTTTATTGGTGACACACATATTTAGCAGATGCTATTGCGGGTGTAGCGAAATGCTTGTGTTCCTAGCTCCAACAGTGCAGTAATATCTAACAACTCACAATAATACACATAAATCTAAAAGTAAAATAATGGAATTAAGAAATATATAAATATTAGAACAAGCAATGTTGTAGTGGCATTGACTAAAATACAGTGGAATAGAATACAGTATAAACAGTTGAAGACGGAAGTTTACATACACCTTACACATACACCAAATACATTTAAACTCCTTTTTTCACAATTCCTGACATTTAATCCTAGTAAAAATTCATTGGTTTAGGTCAGTTAGGGTCACCACTTTATTTTAAGAATGTGAATTGTCAGAATAATAGTAGAGAGATGTCACGCCCTGACCTTAGTTATCTTTGTTTTCTTTATTATTTTGGTTTGGTCAGGGTGTGACAAGGGTGGTTGGTTTAGTTCTGTATTGTCGAGGTGTTTTTGTCCTGTCTAGGGTTTTTGTATATCTATGGGGTTTTAGTATGTCTAGGTATATGTAGGTCTATGGTGGCCTTAGTTGGTTCCCAATCAGAGACAGCTGTTTATTGTTGACTGATTGGGGATCCTATTTAGGTTGCCATTTTCCATTTTGGTTGTTGTGGGTTATTGACTACTATGTGTAGTTGCACGTCTTTGTTATTTTGTTAGTTTGATTGGTGATCTTTGGGAATTAAAGAAGATGTATTCATATCACGCTTTGGTCTCCTCACTATGACGAACGTGACACGAGAAGGATTTATTTCAGCTTTTATTTCTTTCATCACATTCCCAGTGGGTCAGAAGTTTACATACACTCGATTAGTATTTGGTAGCATTGCCTTTAAATTGTTTAACTTGGGTCAAACGTTTTGGGTAGCCTTCCACAAGCTTCCCACAATAAGTTGGGTGAATTTTGGCCCATTCCTCCTGACAGAGCTGGTGTAATTGAGTCAGGATTGAAGGCCTCCTTGCTCGCACACGCTTTTTCAGTTCTGCCCACACATTTTCTATAGGTTGAGGTCAGGGCTTAGTGATGGCCTCTTCAATATCTTGACTTTGTTGTCCTTAAGCCATTAACACCCCAGCAGTCCAACAAGATGCCCTCAATCTCACACAAATTATCAAGGAAACCACCAGGTACAGCCCTAAATCCGTAAACATGGGCACCCTCGTAGATATTATCCTGACCAACTTGCCCTCCAAATACACCTCTGCTGTTTTCAATCAGGATCTCAGCAATCACGGCCTCATTGCCTGCATCCGTGATGGGTCCGCGGTCAAACGACTACCCCTCATCACTGTCAAACGCTCCCTAAAACACTTCTGCGAGCAGGCCTTTCTAATCGACCTGGCCCAGGTATCCTGGAAGGATATTGACCTCATCCCGTCAGTCGAGGATGCCTGGTCGTTCTTTAAAAGTAATTTCCTTACCATCTTAAATAAGCATGCCCCTTTCAAAAAATCTCGAACTAAGAACAGATATAGGCCTTGGTTCACTCCAGACCTGACTGCCCTTGACCAGCACAAAAACATCCTGTGGCGGACTGCAATAGCATCGAATAGTCCCCGCGATATGCAACTGTTCAGGGAAGTCAGGAACCAATACACACAGTCAGTCAGGAAAGCAAAGGCTAGCTCTTTCAAATAGAAATGTGCATCCTGTAGCTCTAACTTCCAAAAGTTTTGGGACACTGTAAAGTCCATGGAGAACAAGAGCACCTCCTCCCAGCTGCCCAATGCACTGAGGCTAGGCGACACGATCACGATAAATCCATGATAATCAAAAATGTCATTAAGCATTTCTCTACGGCTGGCCATGCTTTCCTCCTGGCTACCCCAACCCTGGCCAACAGCTCCGCACCACTCTCAGCTACTTGCCCGAGCCTCCCCAGATTCTCCTTCACCCAAATCCAGATCGCAGATGTTCTGAAAGAGCTGCAAAACCTGGACCCGTACAAATCAGCTGGGCTAGAACATCTGGACCCTCTCTTTCTAAAAATTATCCGCCGCCATTGTTGCAACCCCTATTACTAGTCTGTTCAACCTCTCTTTCATTTCATCCGAGATCCCTAAAGATTGGAAAGCTGCCGCGGTCATCCCCCTTTTCAAATGGGGTGACACTCTAGACCCAAACTGTTACAGACCTATATCCATCCTGCCCTGCCTTTCTAAAGTCTTAGAAAGCCAAGTTAATAAACAGATCACTGACCATTTCAAATCCCACCGTACCTTCTCCGCTGTGCAATCCGGTTTCCGAGCTGGTCACGGGTGCACCTCAGCCACACTGAAGGTACTAAACGATATCATAACCGCCATCGATAAAAGACAGTACTGTGCAGCCGTCTTCATCGACCTGGCCTAGGCTTTTGACTCTGTCAATCACCGTATTCTTATTGGGAGACTCAATAGCCTTGGTTTCTCAAATGACTGCCTCGCCTGGTTCACCAACTACTTCGCAGACAGAGTTCAGTGTGTAAAATCGGAGGGCCTGTGAGCCGAAACCTCTGGCAGACTCTATGGGGGTACCACAGGGTTCAATTCTCAGGCCGACTCTTTTCTCTGTATATATCAAAGATGTCGTTCTTGCTGCGGGTGATTCCCTGATCCACCTCTACGCAGGCGACACCATTCTGTATACTTCTGGCCCTTCTTTGGACACTGTGTAACTAACCTCCAAACGAGCTTCAATGCCATGCAACACTCCTTCTGTGGCCTCCAACTTCTCTTAAATGCTAGCAAAACCAAATGCATGCTTTTCAAACGTTCGCTGCCCGCATCTGCCCACCCGACTAGCATCACTACTCTGGACGGTTCTGACCTAGAATATGTGGACAACAAATACCTAGGTGTCTGGGTAGACTGTAAACTCTCCTTCCAGACTCATATCAAACATCTCCAATCCAAAATCAAATCTAGAATCGGCTTTCTATTTTGCAACAAAGCCTCCTTCACTCACGCCGCCAAACTTATTGACTATCCTACCAATCCTCGACTTCGGCGATGTCATCTACAAAATAGCTTCCAACACTCTACTCAGCAAACTGGATGCAGTTTATCACAGTGCCATCCGTTTTGTTATCAAAGCGCCTTATACCACCCACCACTGCGACCTGTATGCTCTAGTCGGCTGGCCCTCGCTACATATTCGTTGCCAGACCCACTGGCTCCAGGTCATCTACAAGTCTATGCTAGGTAAAGCTCCGCCTTATCTCAGCTCACTGGTCACAATAACAACACCCACCCGCAGCACGTGCTCCAGCAGGTATTTCTCACTGGTCATCCCCAAAGCCAACACCTCCTTTGGCCGCCTTTCCTTCCAGTTCTCTGCTGCCAGTGACTGGAACGAATTGCAAAAATCGCTGAAGCTGGAGACTTACATTTCCCTCACTAACTTTAAACATCAGCTATCTGAGCAGCTAACCGATCGCTGCAGCTGTACATAGTCCATCTGTAAATAGCCCACCCAATCTACCTACCTCATCCCCATATTGTTTTTATTTACTTTGCTGCTCTTTTGCACACCAGTATCACTACTTACACACCATCATCTGCTCATCATCATCTGCAAATATATCACTCCAGTGTTAATCTGCTAAATTGTAATTACTTTGCTACTATGGCCTATTTATTGCCATACCTCCTCATGCCATTTGCACACTATATATAGACTTTCTTTTTTCTTCTATTGTGTTGACTGTACGCTTGTTTATTCCATGTAACTCTGTGTTGTTGTTTCTGTCGCACTGCTTTGCTTTATCTTGGCCAGGTCGCAGTTGTTAATGAGAACTTGTTCTCAACTAGCCTACCTGGTTAAATAAAGGTGAAATAAAAATGTTTAAAAATTAAAAAATCCTGACGGGTTGCATCACTGCCTGGTATGGCAACTGCTCGGCCTTCGACCGAAAGGCACGACAGAGGGTAGTGCGTACGGCCTAGTACATCACCGGGGCCAAGCTACCTGCCATCCAGGACGTAAATACCAGGCAGTGGCAGAAGAAGGCAATAAAAATGTTTAAAAATTCCAGCCACCCTAGTCATAGACGGTTCTATCTGCTACCGCACGGCAAGCGGTGCCGGAGCACCAAGCCTAGGTCCAAGAGGCTTCTAAACAGCTTCTACCCCCAAGCCATAAGACTCCTGATCAGCTAATCAAATGGCTACCCAGAAAATTTGCAAGCGGTGCAGTTGCCGTACCAGGCGGTGATACAGTCCGACAGGATGTTCTTAATTGTGTATCTGTGAAAGTTTGTGAGTGTCTATGGGCCAAGCCAAATTTCTTCAGCCTCCTGAGGTAGAAGAGGTGCTGTTGCACCTTCTTCACCCCACTGTCTGTGTGGGTGGACCATTTCAGATCGTAAGCGATGTGTACGCCAAGGAACTTGAAGCTTTCTACCTTCTCCCCTGTCAATGTGGATAGGGGCATGCTGCCTCTGCTTTTTCCTGAAGTCCACCATCAGCTCCTTCGTTTTGTTGACATTGAGGGAGAGGTTATTTTCCTGGCACCAATCCCCCAGGACCCTCACCTCTTCCCTGTAGGCTGTCTCGTCATTGTTGGTAGTCCGGCCTACTATAGTTGTGTCATCTGCAAACTTTATGATTTAGTTGGAGGTATGTGTGGCCACGCAGTAATGGGTGAACAGGGATTACAGGAGGGGGCTGAGCACACACCCTTGCGGGGCCCCTGTGTTGTGGATCAGTAAATTGGCGGTGTTGTTTCCTACCTTCACCACTTTGGGGTTGCCCATCAGGAAGTCCAGCACCCAGTTGCACATTACAGGGTTCAGACCTAGTTACCTGAGCTTGATGATGAGCTTGGAGGGTACTATGTTGTTGAAGGCTGAGCTATAGTCCATGAACAGCATTCTTACATTCCTCTTGTCCAGATGGAATAGGGCAGTGTGCAGTGTGATGGCGATTGCATCGTCTGTGGATCTATTGGGGCGGTAAACAAATTTACTTCTGTTTTCAAACCTTTCCCGTGTGAGTAAAAACAAATAAAAAAGTGGAGGGACATTTTTGTGGGGAGAGAGGCTGAAATTTGATATAGAGGATGTCTTAATAAAACACAGTTTTCAGTGTTGTTAGATTTGTTAGGCTATTGGCTAAAGGTACAGCACAATATTGATTATTGAATTACCTTTGATCTAGTTTTATCGATCACTTTCCTAGCTTGATGACGGGGGGCAGTTTTGCGTACCCACCCACTTATTAAACCAAAATTGCACCCCTTGTATATAGTTCAGTTTTTAAGAAACTGAAAACGTATAATGTCGTAAAGGACATTTTGGTTGTGTCACTTTAATTAACTTTTATGGATCATGATCTGCGAGCTAGCCCATCTCATCTGGATGGTTCAGTAATGTACTATAAATACTTGACCTAAAGTAACTATGGTTGGCGGGATGTACTTTATTCCACTATGTGGCTGATGAACAAGAAAACATCATTAGAAATCATTATAATAGGAGCATCATGATTGTATTTTCCATAGTAGCAATGATTCTTCTACCTTGACTCCAGATTAACTGTATCGTTAGTAAGCCACAGAAGAATTTACAGAGCATTCGGAAAGTATTCAGCCACCTCAACTTTTTCCACATTTTGTTATGTTACAGCCTTATTCTGAAATGGATTAAATAATTGTTATTCCTCATCAATCTACACACAACACCTCATAATGATAAAACGAAAACAGGTTTTTAGAGATATTTGCAAATGAATTAAATAAAAAACAGAAATACCTTATTTACATAAGTATTCAGACCCTTTGCTATGAGACTTGAAATTGAGCTCAGGTGCATCCTGTTTCCATTGATCATCCTTAAGATATTTCTACAACTTGATTGGAGTCTACTTGTGGTATAATTCAATTGATTGGACATGATTTGGAAAGGCACACACCTGTTTATATAATCCAATCGAACATGTAAGGGCCTCCTGAGTGGTGCAGCGGTCTAAGGCACTGCAGTGCTAGAGGTGTAACTACACACCCGGGTTCGATCCCGGGCTGTATCACAACCGGCCATGATCGAGAGTCCCATAGGGCGGCGCACAATTGGCCCAGTTAGGGAAGGGTTTGGCCGGGGTAGGCTGTCATTGTAAATAAGAATGTTCTTAAATTACTTGCCTAATTAAATAAAGGTTAAATATAAGGTTTAGTTGACAGTGCATGTCAGAGCAAAGACCACGCCATGAGGTCGGAGGAATTGTCCGTAGAGCTCCGAGACTTTTTGTGTTGAGGAACAGATCTGGGGAATAGTACCAAAACATGTCTGCAGCATTGAAGGTCCCCAAGAACACAGTGGCCTCCATCATTCTTAAATGGAAGAAGTTTGGAAGCACCCAGAGTGAGCTGGCCGCCAGGCCAAACTGAGCAATTGGGCAAGAAGGGCCTTGGTCAGGGAGGTGACCAAGAAGCCGATGGTCACTGTGACAGAGTTCCTCTGTGGAGATGGGAGAACCTTCCTTCCATCTCTGCAGCACTCTACCAATCAGGCCTTTTTGGTAAAGTGGCCAGACGGAAGCCACTCCTCAGTAAAAGGCACATAACAGCCGGCTTGGAGTTTGCCAAAAGGCACCTAAAGGACTCTCAGACCATGAGAAACAAGATTCTCTGGTCTGATGAAACCAAGATTGATCTATCTGGCCTGAATGCCAAGCGTCACGTCTGGGGGAAACCTGGCACCATCCCTACGGTGAAGCATGGCGGTGACAGCATCATGCTGTGGAGATGTTTTTCAGCCGCAGGGACTTGGAGACTAGTCAGGATCGAGAGAAAGATGAATGGAGCAAAGGAAATAGAGATACTTAATGAAAACCTGCTCCAGAGCACTCAGGACCTGAGACTGGGGCAAAGGTTCACCTTCCAACAGGACATCGACGCTAAGGTCAGCCAATACAACGCAGTAATGGCTTCGGGACAAGTCTCTGAATGTCCTTGAGTAGCCCAGCCAGTGCATTGACTGAAACCCAATCGAACATCTCTAGAGAGACCTGAAAATAGCTGTGCAGCGAGTGCGGCGCTCCCCATCCAACTTGACAGAGCTTGAGAGGATCTGTAGAGAAAAATTAGAGAAACTCCACAGATACATGTGTGCTAAGCTTGTAAGCGTCTTACCCAAGAAGACTCGAGGCTGTAATCGCTGCCAGGTGTTTCAACAAAGTACTGAGGAAAGGGTCTGAATTCTTATGTAAATGTGATATTTCAGTTTTTATTTGTAATACTTTTGCAATTAAAAACATTTATTGACTTTTTTGCTTTGTCATTATGGGGTATTGTTTGTAGATTTTATTTTATACATTTTGGAATAAGGCTGTTTTTTGGGGGGGGGGGGGGGGGGGGGGGGGGTTCTAGGGGTCCGAATACTTTCCGAATGCACTGTATACTGAATAGACAATATTGTTCTTGTATAGCACCGACATTTACTTTGTGCTCGACTGTACTCTACATTCCCTTATTCTAAACAATTTTAAATAGAAGATACAATCCCAAACCTACCACCACGGGTGTCACAAGCTGGCCTGTGTAATGAATGTGGTCAAGGGTTAACATCCAGGTCACGATTGACCTTTTATAATATTGCCCCAGTCTGAGTAGCACCTGTGCCTGTTGCTTCCACCATGTTGCTTCAATTATTTATATATGTCTAGTTTCTCCACGTGCAAACAGTGGGTTAATTGCACACTTTTTTGTAAGTGTACTGTTGTCTGGCAACACTATTTCTTGCCGTGCATGCTGTCTGCATAGTAACACCACCTATACATGCATGTACTGTCATGTATATTACATGACATCAGTTACCATACTTTTATCTTAGAATATCGGGCACAGAAAGTCTTATGGAGTCTCACCGAAAGATCTCATGGTGTGTGTGTGTGTGTGTGTGTGTGTGTGTGTGTGTGTGTGTGTGTGTGTGTGTGTGTGTGTGTGTGTGTGTATGTGTATGTGTATGTGTATGTGTGTGTGTGTGTGTGTGTGTGTGTGTGTGTGTGTGTATGTGTATGTGTATGTGTATGTGTATGTGTATGTGTATGTGTAAGTGTGTGTGTGTGTGTGTGTGTGTGTGTGTGTGTGTATGTGTGTGTGTGTGAGAGAGAGAGCGAGAGATACATTTTCCAGAGCAGTAGGTGTAACTGAAACCAGCTCAGGAGGCAAACCACTGCTAGGGAACTTTAGAAACACCTATAAATAAACAGACACACATTCTAGTGGCTTTTATGGAGCTATGAGCTCATGGCACCAGGCTTCTTCTGATCCTCTAGGATGTATCTATAGTCTGGATCCTAACAGAATTGTTCCGTTTCTCTTCGTCGTGAAGCAATTTAGTTTGGGTCCATACTATAATGTTCATGGTTGTAAACTCTAAACAAAACCAAATGACAAGTAGCCTAATTCATAGGCTATAACTTTGTGATAAGCGTTTGACCAGGTGCCGTACAAGTAAATACCTGGAAATATATGTTTCCAACCCTGGGTTTAGTGTTCCTAGAAGAGGTAGATCATGTTACAAATAAAATGAATAACATCAACCAATCAATCATTTAGAGTGGTGCAAGTTACATACAACGCAGGGGTGCGTGCGTGTGTCAAAGTCTCTTTATCTGCTGTTGGCTCAGGACCCCTGATAACAACCACCTCTTCCCTGACACCTGGCAGGCCATTACATACCATTACCAAATGAACACTGTGAGAGCAGCAGTGTCTGATGAACAGGAAGGCCTCACACCGCAAGAGATAATGAACGTAAGAGATAAATGAAGATAATGATGATGGTATGAGAATTCTAACGTTACCCTTCTTTGTCTGTAGTAATTGACCTTATCTCTTTACCCTCAATGACACTTGACACTATCCTCTTGGATCTCTGACAGTTTCAAGTAGGCCTATCTCACTGGCTGGCCATGAGGCTCATTTTTATAGTGTGGTTGAGAATTGACCACAACTACAGCAAATAACTCAATGAAAGTATGTTTTGGGAAAGGGAATCATCGCTTCAGGTCTGCCCAACAGTAGAAATATATATTGTGAAGGCATGCTATTCTGCAACAATGGTCGTCTTGGATGGACAACCTCCCCAGGACTAATTCAACCATAAAAAAATAAAAAAAACAAGCACACATAAAACTTGAAAAAGACATAGATGTACATGAATTGAGGATAACTCACAAAGTCTGGGACTTATTTCCATTGTGGTCCTCCTATCAAATTACTACTGCCAGATAATCAGTCATTTGTTGTCACCACAAGGCATGTTTTACATGAGATAACACCCAACACCTTTATAAAAAAAAAAAAGCAGAAATAATGAATTGTGAACAACCATAAATAATATTGGAATTTCACAGAATGCTTTTCTTCACATATCAGTTAAGAAAAAGTTAGTGCGCTCATGCAGGAGGATTTTCGGTGCTCGATTTATTTTTAATGAGGCTATCAATACATTTGTATACATTAACAACAATTAGACACTTGTTGTTTATATGTAACATACTGATTGGTATACTTGTGATACATGTGATTCAGTGTAGCCGTTCGTCCTAAGAAAATATTGTATCTTTCAACTAACAAGTAGAAGAATGTGGGGGATCTCGCGCCACGTTAGTTGTCACGGTGACCGTGTACGGTGCATTTTCCGCTCTGCTGTCTTCACCGGAAACAACACGCTGCGGATGATGCTTTTCTACTATGCGGTAGGTAGCGAATGCACTCACTCAATAATTGCATAGGAAGTATATTGATAACGAGCTATTGTAGTTTTACCTAAACCAAACAGTAACAAAGACGTTAACTAGCTAACGTTAACGTGCCCACTGACTGGTGTGTGTTGTGTTTTGTTCTTTCACAGGTGACAATGTGTGTGAGTTGATCAAATCAAATGTGTCACATACACATATTTAGAAGATGTTTTTGCGGGTGTAGCGAAATGCTTGTGTTCCTGATGTTGATCAAATCCTGACCTTGAATGAATAAAACGTCAGCATTATATTATAAATATATAATTATAAATTATAATTGTTGGCTAAACCAATTAAACCTAGTTATCACGATAGTAATGCATGTTAACGTTACCTGTTGTTTTTTTTGATGTTTTGGATTTAATACACGTTTTTGTTGTAGAAGTTTATTTTTGCTTAGTTCATCAGTCAATGAAATCAAACCACGATGGGTGATGTCACAGGAAAACGTCTGTCAGATTCTAATTCATTTAGCTGGCCTCTGACTTTCTGGAGTGTGTGTCTCATCTTTTTGAATGTACAACGCTGCTAAATGAGATCAGGCCAGCAAGTTTTAAGTGATGGGGTGAATTTCTGTGCAGTCAGATTGAATTACAGTCTGGTTGACTGGCTGCAGGATTCCAAAGAGAGGTATTTTGGAAATCTGCCCTCAAACCACTATGGAAATTGATATTGCAACTGTAAACAACAAAAAATGGTGTTCTGCTGGGTTTACCTGACTCATGTTTATTATGCTTTTTAGAAGCAGACTTCACAATCATAACCTATGTGTGACTATTTCAGAAAACTATATTCATGATACCAACAGTTCCATGGCCAACAATACGAAGACACAGACGTAGAAACCGTTCTATAAGGACATGCATCTACGATGTATCCTCTCTACAACAGGCAATATGAGGGTTGGTATGATCTCGACACCGAGATCATGGCATGAGATTCATGCATGTTTATGAAAGCTTGCAGTCTCGCGGTGAGTGAGATTACCCTGATGTACGTTCAAAATTAGATAAATTATCCTGCCATTCCACAGGATTTACAGGGGATGACAATGAGATGAGGGACAACATTCATAGAAGAACATGTCACAGTTCTTTCAGCTACTCATCTTTTGATGATGAAGAGGAGTTGGAGGATGAAGAACAGGTGAAGGCACCTGCGGAGGAGGAGTGTTCCCACAAGAGTGAAGGTGAGATAGAATCCAAGAACAGGATGGTACATAGCACCAACCATAGCTTGGTTGTTTAGTTTTCACTGTCAAAGGTAGAGCTGTAAGAAATGTTTAAGTCTATTCTATCATTAAAGTTTCAAAGAACAACGAAATCACTGAATTAACTACATGGTTTGGAAATTAGTTAAACTAACTAACTTTCACCAAACCAATGGAACTTGTAGTTAAACTAGTCGTGAAGCTACAGGTATTGTAACTGCTTCCCAAACTGCTCACCATATTGGCTAAAAACCCAAACTTCTTCCCACACAGATGTGTCACGTGTTTCTCCACTACCCAGAACCACCCAGGTGGTATTTGAGATCCAGTCGGGAAGGGCTGTGCCTCGCCTCAGGGAGCCCCGACACCTGTACGGTGTGTCTGGACATGTGTCCCAAACACTGCCCCGCTGGCCCCACGAGTGGGAGGTCATCCCGGGGGAAATTCAGCATATTGGTGAGACTACTACAGATTAAAGAGAAATGGGAGGTCTCAAGAGATGTCTAATCATTTAGAGGAAAGCTAGACTTTAGGCCAGAGTCAATATCACATTACAAGAGCACTTCATGTACTGAAAAGAGATTCAGGAAAAGCTCTCTCAATCTTAGATCCAAAGAGCACTTTTTTTATTTATATATTTTTTTACAAGCAAAGCAGCCCTCCCTATTTTGTCTCTTGTCTGTTGTCAGAGTGGGCTCCTCCCTTCCCAGAGCCGCTGTGTGCTCAGAAGAACACCAGCGAGTGGCTGAGACCAGAGTCTGAAGTGGAAGGCACCGTTGTGTATGACACACAGAGAAGTAAACTCAAATAAAATCAAATGTCCACTCTGTCAATCACTGAGCTCTTCCACACACCTGCCTGGGTACAAATAGAAGGCTGTTTGTTTTGTTTGGAGCTTCAGATGGGGGGGGGGGGGGGTACTCCACTGATTCCATTTCTCCAGTCAAGACAAATCAAGTGCACATGGATAGAAACAAATGCTCATCCCCAGGACACGTCATGTGTCTCTTTGTTTTAAATGTCCATGTCTGTGCAGATAAAGATAACTACTTCCTGGGTTCTCGTGTGGGGGGCCGTCGCTCCTCCCTGACCGCTGCTGCTGTGTCTCTCTCTGGCCCTGATGACATCACTCTGCTGTTCGAAGGACGCTTCGAGAGTGGCAACCTGCTGAAAGCAACCAGGGTGTGAGTACAGAGCATCCATAAGTATTGTAAACCCTCACACTGTCATTCAAAGTTATGAGTGAATGAATGTTCACTCACCTACAACTTATTTTCTGTGTTGTGTGATTCGATTTCAATCCTCGTATGTTGTCACACATCCTAGTTCTGAGTGAATGAATGTCCCCAGTCATTTTCATTCTGTATAATCTTATTTAATTTCATTCCAGTGGTGAATTTGATTATGAGCTCTCCCTGCGGACGGACCTGTACACAGAGAAGCACACTCAGTGGTTCTACTTCCGGGTGAGGAACACGAGGGCGGGGGTTCGTTACCGCTTCACCATCACCAACCTGCTGAAGGTAGGTAGTTATTACCATTTTTACTGGGACTCTTTTCCCTCACGTCTATTCTCTTCTCTTTTTATGTTGTGAAGTATTTTACAACATGTTCATATGACACACAGTAGCTTAACACTTAAAAAGTAACAATAATGAATAGATGTTGATTTGAAGGTGACCAGTCTGTATGAAGAGGGGCAGCTGCCTCTGTTCTACTCTGAGGAGGAGGCCCGGATCCAGGGGGTGGGCTGGCACCGCGTGGGCCAACAGGTCTCCTACCAACGTAACGGACGGCACCACGCCGACCAGCCCTGCTACTCCCTCTCCTGGACCTTTTGCTTCCCTTATGACCAGGTAAAGGGACAGAACCACAGTGCTGAACTCTTATCCTCTTGTCTTGTGTAAATCAATGAAACGGTGCTTGGAGCCAACAATCAATCACATCATTAAATGGAAAAGGGCCAGCTCTGACTTTAATCCTTTGACCACATTCTGATTGTACCCACAGTTTGAGAAATATGTCTACACATGGTATTAAAATATGTCATATCCATCCACTGTGTCCGCAATGTGAATAGATTTCCTGGTCCGTCCCTGTATGCAAATTATTCGACAAGTATTATTTAAAAAATAATATGTATGTATTTATTTACATTTTACATATTGATGCCATAAGTCAATAGTGCCACCTGTCAATGATTTTAGAAGGAGGGATAATCACTATTTAAATGGTGTGTCCAGATCTGTTTACACTTGTAAGATATCCAGACATAATGCCTGTCCTGAATACCTCCTGAGGTGGTCAGGAAGATCTGATCACAATGCATCTTTTAATTGTCTACACTTGTCTAAAAATGTGGGCCCAATCAGAATGTGGACAAGATCAGATCAAAGGATGCATGTTAGAACCAGGTATAAATGGTGATTTTGTTGTCATTTCCTTTGGCTTATTTAAGCAACATGTTACAATATATCAATACATATTATACTTCTCTTCAAATACACAATATAATACATTGTATTTACAATAGAGTGAAGTTGTTATTATTGTTACCTTGATCAGGACACCTGTTACCTGGCCCACTGCTTCCCTTACACCTACTCCAACCTGTGGGCCCACCTGTCCGAGATCGAGCGGGACCCCCACCGCTCGCGGTTCTGTAAGGTACGGACTCTGTGCCGGTCGCTGGCGGGTAACCTGGTTCCGGTGCTGACGGTGACCAACCCATCCCATCGTGAGGACAGGATTCACAAGCCTGCTGTGGTGCTGACCGCCCGGATACACCCCGGGGAGACCAACAGGTAGAGAGACCAATGGGTACAGACCAACGGGTAGAGACCAATGGGTACAGACCAACGGGTACAGACCAACGGGTACAGATCAACGGGTAGAGACCAACGGGTAGAGACCAACGGGTAGAGACCAACAGGTACAAACCAACGGGTAGAGACCAACGGGTAGAGACCAACGGGTAGAGACCAACAGGTACAGACCAACAGGCAGTTACCAACGGGTACAGACCAACAGGCAGTTACCAACGGGTACAGACCAACGGGTACAGATCAACGGGTAGTGCTTTGGACGTTTCTGAAATGGCACTCTATTCTGTATATCAGGGCTATTCAACTCTGACCCTACGAGGTCCGGAGCCCGCTGGTTTTCTGTTCTACCTGATAATTAATTGCAACCACCTGGTGTCCCAGGTCTAAATCAGTCCCCGATTAGAGGGGAACAATGAAAATGCAGTGGAACTAGCTTCCAGGACCAGAGTTGAGGTTGAGGTCTCTGTATAGTGCACTGCTTCCAGGCCCAGAGTTGAGGTTGAGGTCTCTGTATAGTGCACTGCTTCCAGGCCCAGAGTTGAGGTTGAGGTCTCTGTATAGTGCACTGCTTTTGACCAAATTCAGAGTCCTGATTTCTTTATTGCCACGCAATCTAAGTGAAGTCTTATTTTCATTCCGTAAAGCATGGTAGGATAACTCTGATAGAGTGCCATACTATACATCAAATATACAACCGACCAACAGCTCCTGGGTGATGAGGGGTATCCTGAACTTCCTGCTGGGGGACTCTCCGGATGCGGCGCTACTCCGAGATGCCTTCGTCTTCAAGCTGGTGCCCATGCTGAACCCGGACGGGGTTATAGTAGGAAACTACCGCTGCTCGCTGACCGGACGTGACCTCAACCGCAACTACAAGTCCATCCTCAGAGACTCCTTCCCTACCGTGTGGGCCACACACACCATGGTCCAGAGGTACCAATCAATCAGTTAACCAATCAATCAGTTAAAAAATCAACCAATCTATCCATAAATCAGTTAAACAATCAAATCAGTTAACCAATCAGTCAGTTAACCAATCAGTCAGTTAACCAATCAGTCAGTTAACCAATCAGTCAGTTAAACAATCAACCAATCTATCCATAAATCAGTTAAACAATCAAATCAGTTAACCAATCAGTCAGTTAACCAATCAGTCAGTTAACCAATCAGTCAGTTAACCAATCAGTCAGTTAACCAATCAGTCAGTTAACCAATCAGTCAGACAATTTGATCAAACAATAATACCACATATGTTCTCCAGACTGTGTGACGAGCGTAAGGTGCTGCTGTACTGTGATCTCCATGGACACAGCCGTAAACACAACGTCTTCACCTACGGCTGTGAGAACCCCAGGCCCGCTGACAGACACCCTCACGAACGAGTCTTCCCTCTGATGCTCAGCAAGAATTGCCCTGACATGGTTCATTACTCTTCCTCACTCATTGTTTTAGTCAAGACGAGGTTCCGTATCCACAAAGTGTGTCAGAGTATGTGCTGATCTAGGATCAGGTCCCCCACTGTCCATGTAATGTTATTCATTCTGATCTAAAAGGCTAATCTGATCCTAGAGCTGCGCTCCTACTCTGAGACACTTTATGAACCACAGCCCCAATGAAATGAAATGGCTGAGATAAGATCACACAGTTTAAACAGAATTTAGCTTGATCTGAACTGCCTAGTTCTTTCTCATGTTGGCTGTTGGTGTTTTCCAAGATTCAGCTCATCTTGTGTGTCCTCAGTTCTCGTTCGGGAGCTGTAAGTTCAAGGTACAGCGCAGTAAGGAGGGAACAGGCAGAGTGTCTCTGTGGAGGCTGGGGGTCCTCAACTCCTTCACCCTGGAGACATCGTTCTGTGGCTCTAACATCGGTAAGGATATCCACGGCAGCGTAGCCTAGTGGTTAGAGCGTTGGGCCAGTAACCGAAAGGTTGCAAGAACGAATCCCCGAGCCGACAAGGTACAAATCTGTCATTCTGCCCCTGAACAGGCAGTTAACCCCACTGTTCCCAGGGCGTCATTGAAAATAAGAATTTGTTCTTAACTGACTTGCCTAGTTAAAAAAAAGGATTGCTGCATCTCTAGCAGAAGAGAGAGACAGTGGAGACAGATTGTTCTACCAAACGTTAGTTACATTTTTATTTATTTATTTACTTCACCTTTATTTAACCAGGTAGGCTAGTTGAGAACAAGTTCTCATTTGCAACTGCGACCTGGCCAAGATAAAGCGTGGCAATTCAACACGTACAACAACACAGAGTTACACATGGAATAAACAAAACATACAGTCAATAATACAGTAGAACAAAAGAAAACAAAAAGTCTATATACAGTGAGTGAATGGAAAATAAACATTTCATAGACGTATTATTACTAAAGTACTTGATTCAGAGTGAACTCTGCACGTCTCAGAGTTTACAAGTCAGATTCAGACCAAAGATGTTCACTTTTGGTTGGGTTCCAGGTAAGAGGAAGGGGACCCATTTCAGCACTCAGGACCTAGAGATGTTGGGGGCTCAGTTCTGTGACACACTACTAGACTACTGTGACCCGGACCGGACAAAGGTGGGACCAGAATCGGACACAACTGTCTGTAGTCCTGCCGATATCTGCTTGTCCACAGTGTAAGCACAGTGGCTATACTGAAACAGATCTCACTGGTGTGTTGTTTCTGCAGTACAGCGCGTGTTTGAGAGAGCTACAGGAGATCATGAGACAGGAGGCAGGTTTGCCAATAGACATCAAGCCTACAGATACCTCACTGACCGACCACGAGGCCAGCACGAGTGGATCCAACAGCTCCCAGACGGATGGGCCTCCTACTCACCTCCAGGCCTTCGACAAGGTAGTAACAGTAGTATTACTGTCTCGCTAACAAAAAGTTTTTGTCTCTGGGTAGGTGTTTTTCGAGGTGACTAATAACTGTTTGTATTCTCTTTATAACACAGATGACGTCCCGTAAGAAGCTGAAGTCCAAGAAGGAGAGGAACAGATCTCCCCTGGTCAGAGCCAGGGAGAGAGAGGAAAATGGGGTGAGTATCATCATTGGAATGTTTGTGTCATTCTCTCTCTCAATATGGACTACACTGTCAGATTTGTCCTTACGGATCAGTTTCCTTTGTTAGTTCATCTTAGTATGCTTGATTTTTGCTATCCTTTTACGTTACAGGATAATGGTGTCAAAAAGACGTTGAAGAAAAGCAAATATGTATTGAAGCCTGTAAGTCCCATGCTTTTAACATCATAGGCAATGAAAATGAAGAGGAACTCCCAAGTATAGTGCGTTTGGAAAGTATTCACACCCCTTCCCTTTTTCCACATTTTGTTAGTTACAGCCTTATTCTAAAATTACCTCATCCATCTACACACAATAGCCCATAATGACATCACAATACCTCATAATGACATCACAATACCCCATAATGACATCACAATACCCCATAATGACAAAGTGAAAACAGGTTTTTAGACATTTTTGCACATTTATTACAAATAAAAAACAGATACCTTATTTACATAAGTATTCAGACCCTTTGCTATGAGACTTGAAATTGAGCTCAGGTGCATCCTGTTTCCATTGATCGTCCTTGAGATGTTTCTATAACTGAATTGGAGTCCACCTGTGGTAAATTCAATTGATTGGACATGATTTGGAAAAGCACACACCTGTCTATATAAGGTCCTTCAGTTGACAGTGCAAGTCAGAGCAAAAACCATGCCATGAGGTCGAAGAAATTGTCCATAGAGCGCTGAGACAGGATTGTGTCGAGGCACAGATCTGGGGAAAGGTACCAAAAAATGTCTGCAGCATCAGGCCTTTATGTTAGAGTACAGCCCGCTTGGTTTGAACTCTTTGGCCTGAATGCCAAGCATCATGTCTGGAGGAAACCTTGCACAATCCCTACGGTGAAACATGGTGGTGGCAGCATCATGCTGTGGGGATGTTTTTCAGAGGCAGTGACTGGGAGACTAGTCAGGATCGAGGGAAAGATAAACGGAGCAAAGTACAGAGATTGATGAAAACCTGCTCCAGAGAACTGAAGACCTCAGACTGGGACGAAGGTTCACCTTCCAGCAGGACAACGACCCCAAGCACACAGCCAAAACAATGCAGGGGTGACTTCGGGACAAGTCTCTGAATGTCCTTGAGTGGCCCAGCCAAAGGCCGGACTTGAACCCGATCCAACATCTCTAGAGAGACCTGAAAATAGCTGTGCAGCAACGCTCCCCATCCAACCTGACAGAGCAGAGAGGATCTGCAGAGAGTAATGGGAGAAACTTCCCAAATACAGATGTGCCAAGCTTGTAGCGTTATACCCAAGACCTGAGGCTGTAATCGCTGCCAAAGGTGCTTCAACAAAGTACTGAGTAAAGGGTCTTAATACTTATGTAAATGTGATGTTTCAGTTTTGTATATTATTTTTTGCTTTGTTATTATGGGGTGTTGTGTGTTGATTGATCAGGGAAAAAATCAATTGAATCCATTTTAGAATAAGGCTGTAACGTAACAAAATGTGGAAAAAGTCAAGTGGTTTGAATACTTCTGAATGCACTGTACATATTGATAAATGTGCACACCTGAACATGTGTATAGCATGGATGGAATATGTTAGGACAAAGGCCATAATCAGCTAACCACTTGGGGCCATTAGCACTTGTTAGTGTGACTGACATGGAGCTAGCAAGTCCTTCTCCTTTGCCAGCCTACCCTGACCATTACCCTGACCCTGACCATTACCCTGACCATTACTCTGACCCTGACCATTACCCTAACCCTGATCATGACCCTGACCATTACCCTGACCATTACCCTGACCCTGACCATTACCCTGACCATAACCCTGACCCTAACCCTGACCATTACCCTGATCATTACCCTAACCCTGATCATGACCCTGACCATTACCCTGACCCTGACCATTACCCTGACCCTGAACCTGACCATGACCCTGACCCTGACCATTACCCTGACCCTAACCCTGACCATGACCCTTACCCTGACCATTATCCTGACCCTGACCATTACCCTGACCATTACCCTGACCATGACCCTGACCATGACCCTGACCATAACCCTGACCCTAACCCTGACCCTGACCATTACCCTGACCATTACCCTGACCATAACCCTGACCATAACCCTGACCATTACCCTGAACCTGACTATGACCCTGACCATTACCCTAACCCTGACCATGACCCTTACCCTGACCCTGACCATTACCCTGACCCTAACCCTAATCCTGACCATGCCCCTGACCCTTACCCTGACCATGACCCTGACCATGACCCTGACCATTACCCTGACCATTACCATGACCATTACCATGACCCTGACCCTGACCATTACCCTGCCCTGACCCGGACCCTGACCCTGACCCTGACCCTGCTCACCAATCTGATGAAAAGGAAAGCATGTCAGGTGAAACAGGAACTGGTGGATAGATGTACAAGGGAGGGCTACGCTCTTAGAAAAAAAGGTGCCATTTCGAACACTTTGAAGAACCCTTTTTAGTTCCAGGTAGAACCCTTTTGGTTCCATGTAGAACCTTTTTTAGTTCCAGGTAGAACCCTTTTGGTTCCATGTAGAACCTTTTTTAGTTCCAGGTAGAACCCTTTTGGTTCCATGTAGAACCCTTTTTAGTTCCAGGTATAACCCCTTTGGTTCCATGTAGAACCCTTTCCACAGAGGATTTTACATGGAACTCAAAAGGGTTCTACCCGGAACCCCTCAAAATATCCTCCCACTGCCTTTTTTCTAAGAGTGTAGAGAGTGTGGTGTCACTTACACAACCATTGTGTGGTGTCACTTACACAACCATTGTGTTGTGTCTCCTCTAAGGTTGTGTTAACGTTTTTTGTGCAGTCAAGTTCATCAGAAATGATCTGTTGTATTAGCTGCAACCATTGTGTCAAATGTGTTGTACATCAGTTGTAGAACCTGAGTGTGTATGGGGCCTCTGTTTGTGTTCCAGTTAAAGGCTCCTCCAGCAGTGCCCAGGAGGGAACCTCCAAAATGGAGGGAGAGACAACTGGTCCCCCCTGAGCCCAGTCCTCCAGATAAGAAGGCAGTCTATCGTTCCTTCTGAATGGAGAGAAAGACTGTTACACTGGTTATATTTTTCATCATTCTCTTACCCCCCTCAAGTGGTGTAGGAGAATACTGCGTTCCCACGTTCACACTCACGACATGATATTCATTTGAACCACTGAATGTCTGTTTTCTCCTGTTGTGCATGTAAATAAGCATTCCTCTTAAGCATGTGTTTATTTCTGCATCCCTCAGTTATTCCTTTATCATGATGATACATGTTCAGAGCATGTATCACCATCCTCCCTGCGTGTTTCCTCCAGGTATCTGTCCTATACCTTGTCTTTGACACAAAGAAGCCGGCCATGACATCGAAGGTAGAACTCTTATTGACAAGTCAAAGCCGACAACACTTTGTTTTACACTACAGTACGTTATTTGAAGGATCGGCTTGTCTTGGTTTCGATTTTACAGTCGGAGTACCTGCAGCACCTGATGGCTGATTATGTGAGGAGCAGGATGCAGTTGACCCTCAATGGTAGAGTAGGTCTTTTCAAGGTCCTCTCCTCTCCTCTTCTCTCCTCTCTCCTCTCCTCCCTTTTCCTCTCCTCTCCTCTCCTCTCCTCTCCTCTCCTCTCCTCTCCTCTCCTCTCCTCTCCTCTCCTCTCCTCTCCTCTCCTCTCCTCTCTTCTCTTCTCTTCTCTTCTCTTCTCCTCTCCTCTCTTTTCCTCTCTCCTCTCCTCTCTTCTCCTCTCCTCTCTTCTCCTCTCCTCTCCTCCCCTTTCCTCTCCACTCCTCTCTTCTCCTCTTCTCTCCTCCCTTTTCCTCTCCTCTCCTCTCCACTCCTCTCCTCCTTCTTCTCCTCTCTTCTCTTCTCTTCTCCTCTCCTCTCTTTTCCTCTCTTCTCTTTGCTTCTCTTCTTTGCCTTCAATACTTCTCTCTGTAACACCACATACCTGCCTCTCATTACTAATCTGTATCCATCCATCCCATCTTGTCCATGTTGCACTGTAGGCTACGACTGGGGTCCTTGCCAGTGCCCCCAGGCCACCCACCTGCCCCACTCACAGCTTCCCCGGGACAACAGAGACGGGGAGCGACTGCCCGGCCTGGCAAATCTGCCTGTAGGAGACAAGTCCATCAGAAGGCTCTCCCCAGTCCAGTGTAAGCAGAGAGTGGTAGATGGAACTGTTACAGCCATAGAATCAAAATGACTAGAAAGGGCATTGCAATTGAATTCAAAGCGTACCAGTCAAATTGCCATTGTCTGAGACGTTGTTGTCGTTTTTTTAGAAATTGCCATTTCTGCTCTCTTTGACATACTGTATGTGAAAGGCATTCTATTTATTCTAAATTCTTATGTCTCTCTCAACAGGGAGAGGACCCACATCCTACACCGCCCCATCCAGCCTGCAACTCCCATCCAACAGGTAAAGACACATAGTTACCCATTGATATACATAAATATAGATATGTAGATGTACAAATGTTGACGTACCTTCAGTAAAAATACAATAGTAGACATTATAGGTGTGTGTGTGTGTGTGTGTGTGTGTGTGTGTGTGTGTGTGTGTGTGTGTGTGTGTGTGTGTGTGTGTGTGTGTGTGTGTGTGTGTGTGTGTAGTCAGGCGAAGTGCAGCATAGCTCAGGGACACCAGTGTAAGTGCCAGCTGTGGTACGGTCTAGGACTGACGGAGGACAGGACCGGGAGGACAACAACAGGACTCAGGAAGACCAAGGATATCAGTGGCAGCCACTAGAAAATACATAGCCTTTTATTCTCCACAGACAGACCTCACACAGTAACCCTCGCTCTACCTGTCCAAGATCACTCATTAAACGTGCTGTCATTTGTGTGTTGTAATCATGTTTACAAGCTTTATCCGTTGATGTCTTATTTAATTTCACCCAGTTTAGTATCTCAATAGATTATCTCAAATAGACAGTCAAATATCCACCAACAGAAGCCTGTTTGATATGTTATTCCTCTCACATTAAGATGGTCTTAGAGTACTCTGGTACACTGTCCCAGAGTCAGTAGTACAAAGAGATAAACCGACAGTTGGACAGACACCAGACGGTCTCCATATTCCTAACAGAAAAACGGACTAACACAACAGCGGCTGTTATCCGTACACACATTGCCACACAAGATAAAACATAGATGGCGCTTGTCCAAAGTGAGTGAAGAGTTAGGAGGTACATTACAGGAGGCTGAGGAGGAAACAAACTGCCATTTATTAACACATTTCATTAACAGTATATGCACTAACATGTTTTGCCATGCAGGTTTGGGGTCAATTCCATTTCAATTGAGGAAATAAGCATGAAAATCTGATTCCAATTCTCCCTTTGTTTTTCACTTAATTTTACTTCCTGAATATTTCCTAAATTAAAATGTAATTGATCCCAACCCTGGTGACATGCCATACCCATTTTACCTTAGGATGGATGTATTGAATCTCTGTTCATAGATTCCCTCCACTGCCTCCGGTTCCTGTAAGGGAGTTTGTCTCTGAGCCTGAGGAACTACCCAGCATGTCAGCAGGGATGGAATGGCTGTTTCTGCGACCACTATGCCCCATATTCACCCACCTGGGGACCGACTCAGACTCAGGAGCCTGTTTCCAAAGGTGAGTGGCATTTCATTAGCCTGATCCCAGGTCTGTTTGGGTTCCAAAAGTAACTTCAGCATACAAAACAACTGAATCAAACAAAAAGTTTAAATCGATTAATCAAATTAATGTAATGAAATTTTAATCACATTCCTGTCTGAACACAATGGAATTTACAATATATAAATAGTGAGTGCCTGACAATAAAACAAGTTTAACATTAAAACAATAATAAGTTACCCCCTTTTTATCCAATATACAGCACGTGTCATTCTGATCCGGCGAGAATGAAACCCAACAAGAAGAAGCGGAAAGTAACTGAAGAAATGAAAAGAAACAGATCGGTACATCATCAACACAACAAGACCACATCAGGAACCTCATCAATGAATGTGAGCTAATGTACTGCATTGTAATGTAATACTATGTACTGAATCAATATTCATATTCAGACCGTATGGAGTTATTTTAAGTGTTACAAACATCACACAATAATTACAGTTGAAGTTGAAAGCGTACATACACTAAAGGTTGGAGTCATTAAAACTAGTTTTTCAACCACTCCACAAATTTCTTGTTAACAAACTATAGTTTTGGCAAGTCGGTTAGGACATCTACATTGTGCATGACACAAGTCATTTTTCCAACAATTGTTTACAGACAGATTATTTCACTTATAATTCACTGTATCACAATTCCAGTGG
Source organism: Oncorhynchus mykiss (assembly GCF_013265735.2). NCBI lineage: Eukaryota > Metazoa > Chordata > Actinopteri > Salmoniformes > Salmonidae > Oncorhynchus > Oncorhynchus mykiss. The sequence continues at coordinate 94,404,897 of NC_048566.1, forward strand.
GTCAGAAGTTTACATACACTAAGTTGACTGTGCCTTTAAACAGCTTGAAAAATTCCAGAAAATTATTTCATGGCTTTAGAAGCTTCTGATAGGCTAATTGACATTATTTGAGTCAATTGGAGGTGTACCTATGGATGTATTTCAAGGCCTACCTTCAAACTCAGTGCCTCTATGCTTGACATCATGGGAAAATCAAAAGAAGTCAACCAAGACCTTGGAAAAAAAATTGTAGCCCTCTACAAGTCTGGTTCATCCATGGGAGCAATTTCCAAAACTCCTGAAGGTGCCATGTTCATCTGCACAAACAACAGTACAAGATGGTAACTACTAACAATTGGATACCACTAAATTGGGGAGAAAGTTCAAATAAGATAAAAAAAGATTCCCCTACCCCTAAATAGTAGCCAGGCTGTTGTCTATTCTCATGTGACAGATGGTACATAAATATACCATACATTATTTGAGTAGCTAGCTGAGTAGCTGGCTGAGTAGCTGGCTGAGTAGCTGGCTGAGTAGCTGGCTGAGTAGCTGGCTGAGTAGCTGGCTGAGTAGCTGGCTGAGTAGCTGGCCAGCACACACACAATATTTATTTAAAGAATTCCACTATCATTTATTTTCCAGGTAAGTTGACTGAAAACACATTCTCATTTACAGCCAGCTACTCAAATAATGTATGGTATATTTATGTATCATCTGTCACAAGAGAATAGACAACAGCTGCTAAAGCTGCTATTTAGGGGGAATAGTTACAGGGGAGAGGAGGATGAATGAGCAAATTGTAAGCTGGGGATGATTAGGTGACCATGATGGTTTGAGGAACAGCTTGGGAATTTAGCCAGGACACCACGTTTAACATCTCTACTCTTACGATATGTGCCATGGGATCTTTAGTGACCGTTTAACGTCCCCTCCTTGGGGTATTTTTTTAGACCTGAGGAAAGAGTGTCTCCTACAGGCCCTCCAACACCTCTTCCAGAAGCATCTGGTCTCCCATCGAGAGACCAACCAGGACCAACCCTGCTTAGCTTCAGAAGCAAGCCAGCAGTGGGATGCAGGGTGGTATGCTGCTATCCTGGGTACCAGTCAGTTTAGAGAACATTCCACTGCTTGGTTTATCCTGGGTACCAGTCTGTTTAGAGAACATTCCACTGCTGGTTTATCCTGGGTACCAGTCTGTTTAGAGAACATTCCACTGCTTGGTTTATCCTGGGTACCAGTCTGTTTAGAGAACATTCCACTGCTGGTTTATCCTGGGTACCAGTCTGTTTAGAGAACATTCCACTGCTTGGTCTATCCTGGGTACCAGTCTGTTTAGAGAACATTCCACTGCTTGTACTCAGTGTCATATGCCAACGAGTTTAGCGTGACAGTTGTGGTAAGGAGTGTAATGATAGCTAAACAGACTGGTAGCCAGACTAGAGATCAGCCCCATGCCAAAGCAAAGCCAGCTCCCCCTGGTGGCCAGTGTGTGTATGGTCTACATGGTCTCTGTGGTGACGCCGACGACCTGCGGCTGCACTCAGTTCCTGCTGCAGTTAAAGAGGCAGGCACCACTGCATTGGCTGTTCCTCTCAGACAGCAGCACGTGCAGCGCAGGGTTAACACAGGGGTGGAGGTACCGAAGCACCGGCAGGTGAAGTAGAAATCTCCCAGGACTGGCCGTGGCGATGGAGACGTACACACACAGCTCCAAGATGTACCTAATAAAGAAGAGTCATCAGAATAGTTATTCACTCTTTAGGGCCCTATGGGCCCTGGTCAAATCTAGTGGACTATATTGGGAATAAGATGCCATTTAAGAAAAGGATGCAAAAATAATTTCCTAATGGAGAAATGAAGTCATTATCATCATCATCATCATACCCGGGCAGCCAGCAGACAAGAGAAGGCTCCGGCTGCCAGGAAGACCATGAGGGAGGCTCGCCGCGTGCTGTCGGGCACTACAGATATGACAGGGCTCTTGTGGAGGAAGCAGACCAGGCGGGTGTAGTTGAAAGCGATCAACAGCATGGGGACAAAGAGGTAGAGAATGTACTGGCTCAGGGCCGCCTGTTGGATTTGAATGTTTGTGTGCTCTCATATTAACATTTGACACCATTTTGTTTTAGAAAATTAAATAACAGTACAATTATTATTTATTTTTCAAAACAGACCTGGTTACTTCCAGTGACATTCTTTGAATTAAACATAAGGCTTCTTGTCACACATTATGTTTATCTGAAATTGCACTCTGTTCCCAAAAACCTGGGGTGGCAGGTATCCTAGTGGTTACCGCGCTGGGCCAGTAACCAAAAGGTTGCTAGATCGAATCCCCGAGCTGACAAGGTAAAAATCTGTTGTTCTGCCCCTGAACAAGGCAGTTAACCCACTGTTCCTAGGCCGTCATTCTAAATAAGAATTTGTTTTTAACTGATTTGCCTAGTTAAGTAAAGGTTAAATAAAAAATGAAGTGGACCAGGTAAAAAGTTGGTTACCATATAACAAATAGGGTACAGTATCAAACCAAGCCATTGTTGGTAGTGGTTCTCTTGCATGTTGGACAGATAGATAGTAACATCAGCCAGGCCAGGCCCCAAAGCTATCCTTAGTGCCAAAGATCCTGAGAGGCAGACTGATAAAGATGTCTGATGCCCAGATCAGGATCACCAGGTCCATGGTAGTAGGGGTTGATGTTGATCATGGCCTGGCGTCATGGACACAGCTCACAGGCTTTAGGGGCTGACTGCCAGGGAGAACTGCTACACCTTGCAGGAGGTGTCCCCCAGCGGCCACGCGTAGCCGAAGAAGACGAGGTATTGTTAATTCATTGTCACAGAGGAATGGAAGTCCTCAGCTTTTATGTTTTTGAATCCATCAACCCTCCAGTATAGTAACTGGCCCACATCCCCATCTCAACCCTCCAGTATAGTAACTGGCCCACATCCCCATTACAACCCTCTAGTATAGTAACTGGCCCAAATCCCCATCTCAACCCTCCAGTATAGTAACTGGCTCACATCCCCATCATAGTAACTGGCCCACATCCCCATCTCAACCCCCCCAGTATAGTAACTGGCTCACATCCCCATCATAGTAACTGGCCCACATCCCCATCTCAACCCCCCAGTATAGTAACTGGCCCACATCCCCATCATAGTAACTGGCCCACATCCCCATCTCAACCCCCCAGTATAGTAACTGGCTCACATCCCCATCATAGTAACTGGCCCACATCCCCACCTCAACCCCCCCAGTATAGTAACTGGCCCACATCCCCATCTCAACACCCCAGTATAGTAACTGGCCCACATCCCCATTACAACCCCCCAGTATAGTAACTGGCCCACATCCCCATCATAGTAACTGGCCCACATCCCCACCCCCCCAGTATAGTAACTGGCCCACATCCCCATCTCAACACCCCAGTATAGTAACTGGCCCCCATCCCCATTACAACCCTCCAGTATAGTAACTGGCTCACATCCCCATCTCAACCCTCCAGTATAGTAACTGGCCCACATCCCCATCTCAACACCCCAGTATAGTAACTGGCTCACATCCCTATTACAACCCTCCAGTATAGTAACTGGCCCACATCCCAAACCTCCAGTATAGTAACTGTCCCACATCCCCATCTCAACCCTCCAGTATAGTAACTGGCCCACATCCCTATTACAACCCTCCAGTATAGTAACTGGCTCACATACCCATCTCAACCCTCCAGTATAGTAACTGGCCCACATCCCTATTACAACCCTCCAGTATAGTAACTGGCTCACATACCCATCTCAACCCTCCAGTATAGTAACTGGCCCACATCCCAACCCTCCAGTATAGTAACTGGCCCACATCCCAACCCTCCAGTATAGTAACTGGCCCACATCCCAACCCTCCAGTATAGTAACTGGCCCACATCCCAACCCTCCAGTATAGTAACTGGCCCACATCCCAACCCTCCAGTATAGTAACTGGCTCACATCCCAACCCTCCAGTATAGTAACTGGCTCACATCCCAACCCTCCAGTATAGTAACTGGCTCACATCCCAACCCTCCAGTATAGTAACTGGCTCACATCCCAACCCTCCAGTATAGTAACTGGCCCACATCCCAACCCTCCAGTATAGTAACTGGCTCACATCCCAACCCTCCAGTATAGTAACTGGCCCACATCCCAACCCTCCAGTATAGTAACTGGCCCACATCCCAACCCTCCAGTATAGTAACTGGCTCACATCCCAACCCTCCAGTATAGTAACTGGCCCACATCCCAACCCTCCAGTATAGTAACTGGCCCACATCCCAACCCTCCAGTATAGTAACTGGCCCACATCCCAACCCTCCAGTATAGTAACTGGCTCACATCCCAACCCTCCAGTATAGTAACTGGCTCACATCCCAACCCTCCAGTATAGTAACTGGCCCACATCCCAACCCTCCAGTATAGTAACTGGCTCACATCCCAACCCTCCAGTATAGTAACTGGCTCACATACCCATCTCAACAGTTTTTTACGTGTTTTTTTTCCTCGATTCAAACTGGCAACCCTCAGGTTGCTGGCCCACCACAATTTTCCAGTCAGACCTGGGATTCGAAACGGCAACCTACGTGACTACAGGGTGAAGGGGATGAGCAGCAAGGTGAGGAGGTCTGCCAGAGCCATGCTCTCTGACCTCTAACAGCCAGAAGCATACCACCCTGTATCCCATGCTGGATTTCCTCTGGAGCTATGCAGGGTTGGTCCTGGTCAGTCCCTGGTCAGTACCTGGTCAGTACCTGGTCAGTACCTGGATGGGAGACCACATGCTGCTGGAAGTAGTGTTGCAGGGCCAGTAGGAGGCACTCTTTCCTATTGTCTAAAAAAAAATATCCCATGGCAGTGCATTGCCCTGTGTAGGGTGCTGTCTTTTCGGATGGGATGTTAAACAGGTGTCCTGACTCTCTGTGGTCACTGAAGATCCCATGGCACTTATTGTAAGAGTAGGGGTGTTAACCCCGGTGTCCTGGCTAAATTCCCAATTTGTCCATCATGGCCACCTAATTATCCCCAGCTTCCAAATGGCTCATTCATCCCCCCCTCCCCTTTAACTGTTCCCGAGGTCGTTGCTGTAAATTAGAAGTTCTTCTCAGTCAAGTTACCTGGTAAAATAAGGGATAAATAACCTACCTGAGTGCATTGTGAAGGGGATGAGCAGCATGCCGGGGAAGTCTGCCAAGGCCATGCAGAGCAGCAGGATATCCAGCCGGTTCTTCCTCGGGGTGTTTTACTTGGCAAAGAGAGAACACCATCAGGTTGGCATTGAAACCGATGCCCAGGATCACCCCTCCAGCTACAGGAGAAGATCAGGGAGGACATGTTGGGGACAGCCTGTTGTGAGATACAGGGAAGGCTTAGTTAATGTTTGGGATAGTTCCATTTCACACTGCAAAATCAGGCCTCTTTTTTTGGAGAAGACGAAATACACTTTATATACTTGGAATATAATTAGCTTGATTTAGGTTTTATAACCACAAATAACTGAAAAAACTGACAAAATCACTGTTATTATAGTATTTAAAACTAAATCAAATCAAATCAAATGTTATTTGTCACATACACATGGTTAGCAGATGTTAATGCGAGTGTAGCGAAATGCTTGTGCTTCTAGTTCCGACAATGCAGTAATAACCAACAAGTAATCTAACTAACAATTCCAAAACTACTGTCTTATACACAGTGTAAGGGGATAAAGAATATGTACATAAGGATATATGAATGAGTGATGGTACAGAGCAGCATAGGCAGGATACAGTAGATGGTATCGAGTACAGTATATACATGAGGTGAGTATGTAAACAAAGTGGCATAGTTAAAGTGGCTAGTGATACATGTATTACATAAGGATGCAGTCGATGATATAGAGTACAGTATATACGTATGCATATGAGATGAATAATGTAGGGTAAGCAACATTATATAAGGTAGCATTGTTTAAAGTGGCTAGTGATATATTTACATCATTTCCCATCAATTCCCATTATTAAAGTGGCTGGAGTTGAGTCAGTGTCAGTGTCAGTGTGTTGGCAGCAGCCTCTCAATGTTAGTGGTGGACATGTTCTGTTTCTGAAATAATAGTTTGGATGACTCTGTTCTGCTCTTGTGGGGTACTCGCCATACTCTTAGTTTATTGAGTGAAGTTCATGTGTACCAAGATAAATTGCAGTTCTCCGACATGGGTGAATTCGGCAGCCACTCCGTGAATTTAATTTAGAAGGTCCCCATAATGATGAAAATTGTTTAAGAAAACGGTATTTCGTGTGAGAATAAATATGTGATTTGATTTGATCCTTGACTCTCTGTATTAAACTTTGATTGTGGCCTATGGAGCAAAGAAGAGCGAACACCACTCACAGGTCAAATTGATTCTGGTCGACTGAGTTTAAAGATACAGACTCACACAGACTCACACTCCAGTGTTTTGAATTCCACAGAGGTTTATGACTGTATGAATGTATATTTTCATATTTTTTGTTGTTGACATTGGCAGTTTCTATGGCAATTACTGTAGGCTATTATTGTGGCTGAATGGAAGTGATAAAGTGAGAGGTCTTATCACAGACCTTCTCCGACCTTTCATAGAACAAGGATCCTTCCTGTTCTGTTGTCTGTTCCCTCCCTCCCTCCTCTTTCTCCCTCCCTCCCTCCCTCCCTCCCTCCCTCCCTCCCTCCCTCCCTCCCTCCTATCTCTCCCCTCTCCCTCCCTCCCTCCCTCCCTCCCTCCCTCCCTCCCTCCTCTCTCTCTCTCTCTCTCTCTCTCTCTCTCTCTCTCTCTCTCTCTCTCTCTCTCTCAGTGAGTGAGTTATTAATGCCTCTGTCCATTCTTACATTGATTTTTTTCATAGCTGTGGAGCTATAGTCTTCTGACGGAGTCTTTATCAGGACATTCTGCTATGTTTATGACTGTCCAGCTAATTGCCTGTGCCCGAGGCTCTTAGGACAGGATGTAGCTAGTCTACTAACTCTGCTGCCTGGTACTCTCTCTTCTCTCCTCCATTACCAGCAGATCCATGCCTGTGTCCCAAATGGCCCCCTATGTCCTATCCAGTGCACTACCTTTGACCAGGGCCCAGCACTATACAAGGAATAGGGTGCCATTTGGGACGCAAGCCCATAATATACAGTCCATTCAGTCAGAGAGAGGCTGTTAAAATACACCACGTGGTTCTCTAGTGTGACATGAACAACCTTGTAAGGTACCTTGTGAACAGTCAAAAAATACATAGATGAATTTCTCTTTCATAACTCCACGTTCAATGAGAGAGAATACTAAGATAGAGTATTTGATTGTAGTACATCACATAAAGAGAGAACACAATGTTTTCATGAAGATTTTAATCTTTGGTTTGATTATTATTATTATTATTTAAATGATTGTGCTCTCAGTGCAAATGCTAAACATGACATGAATCTTAACAAGTCTGTAATCATTCCAACAGTTTCAACTCTGGCTTGTTTTTCTAAAAAAAATAATAATTAAAACTAGAGAGAATTTGATGGATGATCCAATAACTTACTAGTCAATGAGATGATTGGTTAATATTAGAAACCAAGAAGCAAATCAAAAATAAAGGGTTTATCAACAAAGGAACATTTTCTTTCTTAATTAAAACCAACCACAAATGAGAACACTTATAACAATGTAACTTAACAAAACATATGGATATCATCATTATATCTAAAGTGCATTTTATGTTATTATAAAATATCAAAAAATCAGCAGCACGGTAATACATTCACAAAATAAATATACAGTTCAAATGAAATAAATTATGGTAAAAACATTTGTTATGGATCTAATAATACTAACTACAGATAAGAAATTATATATTCACAATATCGACTATCTAAAAAGCTACCGGGCAGTAAAAGAAAGAAAGAATGATCCTCCCTCATTTTGTGAATTTAAATATGTACAAACAATAAATATGTTATGCGTAACGTTGACTGTGTTGCCTATGTTGTACTTTACACATGGACATCTGATTGAGGATTTAAAGGGTATTAGGGAGATACAGTAAATTGCTCCTGAAGGGCCCATATCTTACATTGTTATCTAACTAGGGATGAGTTAAAGATTAATTTAACATGGCTGATGATTTTCATATTATTTACCTAATAAATATGTATACAGAAGTTATGTGTTATAATAAAAGTAGCAACATATTACTGTATATCAAGGCACAAGGAAAAAGCAGCAGATTAAAACAATACAAGCAAAGACCAATGGCCATGGTATGGAGAGACCAGTTGTTTCGAGTCTGAGACATTAGGCTGAGTCTCAGTCAGTGATGCTGGAATCTTTGTCAGTCAGAGTCCGTAGTGCAGCGCCACCCAAAGGCTACATCATGAAGTATGTTTGTCACACAGTGTCTTGTGTCCTCTGTAACTCCTCTCTTTGTGTCGTAAGACTTGTGACTACAGAGCGAGCCCTCCTCCTCCTCTTCTCGCTCTCCTTCCGTCTCCCTCTCTCCCCCTTCACCTTCTTTTTCCTCTTGGTGACCACCTTCAGAGGTTGGTGTTTGTAGGCCACAGATTGGTTGGTCTCCTGGGGGAGGTTGCTCCCCTCCCCTCCCAGCCGGAAGCTCAGGGGGAGGTTCTTGGTCCCTCCAGAGGGTTTGGGGGGGGATAGGGCGCTTCCGCTGAAGGTGCTGTGACACTCATTAGCACTGGTCCTGCTCTGGGGAGCCGGGGCTCGCTCGCTGTCGGACGTGTGGACTTGGTCTAGTAGTTCCTGGATCCAGTGCCGTCTCTTGAACTCATGCAGGGAACGGCCCTTATCGTGCATCAGCTGGGCGTGGCTCACTGACCTCCTCCTGAATGGAGAGGGGAGAAGGAGATTGTTTCAACTGGACTCACTCACTCCTTTTAAGAGTAGATGGCAATGGAAAATAATCACAGGTTGGGGACAGTTCCATTTCAATTAAGTCAATTAAATGTAATTGGTCTCTTTGCAATACCCGTTCATGAGCTCCATAGTGAGCTCACAGTAACTTACTAATTGAGTCTCAGTAGGAGACTTGACTCTTTGCAGAGATAGTATTTACAACCCTACCTATCAACATATCCCTTTCTCTTACAGCTGTCTTGTGTACAGTGGTACCTACCTACTGTACAGTATAGTGACTCTAAACTACCTACTTGTGAGGTGTTGATTGTTGAATGGCAGCCAAGGTCATGTTCCAGTAGACCTCAATAGGTGGCAGCATAAACAAGACATGTACAGTGGAAGCCGGGAGCTGTTCTATGTGAACACTATAATGTATGAAAAGACCATGCTATGAGGCATATATTTAAAACTTCTTTGGGATCGGTGTCCCGTCCACGGGATGGTTGAGCTAATGTAGGCTAATGTGATTAGCATGAGGTTGTAAGTAACAAGAAAAATTCCCAGGACATAAACATATCTGATATTTGCAGAAAAATGAAATTCTTGTTAATCTAACTGCACTGTCCAATTTACAGTAGCTATTACAGTGAAAGAATACCATGCTAATGTTTGAGGAGAGTGCACAATTTTGAACATGAAAAGTTATTAATAAACAAATTAGGTACATTTGGGTAGTCTTGATTCAACATTTTGAACAGAAATGCAATGGTTCATTAGATCAGTCTAAAGCTTTGCACATACACTGCTGCCATTTAGTGGCCAAAATCAAAATTGCACCTGGGCTGGAATAATACATTATGGCCTTTCTCTTGCATTTCAAAGATGATGGTACAAAAGAAATACAAAAGAACTGTTGGTTTTTTCATGGTATTATCTTTTACTAGATCTATTGTGTTATATTGTCCTACATTCATTTCACATTTCCACAAACTTCAAAGTGTTTCCTTTCAAATAGTACCAAGAATATGCATATCCTTGCTTCAGGTCCTGAGCTACAAGCAGTTAGATTTGGGTATGTCATTTTAGGCAAAAATTGAAGAAATGGGGCGGATCCTGTTAACCACAAAACATGTCACCCTCACCAACAATGTCAATCCAAACTTTAACGCAGGGAGTTAGGATTTATGTAGGCGTGAATTCATGAAAACTTTTGTTTTTACATGAGACAACTCAAATACTTCACATGCAGGTCTAATATACAGACAATTGACCAATGATTTAATATATTCCATAAACATATTATATTCCATCAAATATATTCCATAAAATATATAATGTATTGAATAAAAATATATTTGCTTGTTCCATTTATTTTCAAGTTGTACCACTTAAATCTAGTATGTCATTTGTTGTTCTGTACAGTGGATCTATTCTTGTCCGCATATCTAGACCTCTTTTCTCAAATCAACGAACAATGGATGGAGTGAAGCAGTCCTGTGTTTGATCAAACTTAGATGCAATTCCAGTGATTTGTTTAAAAGATGTCATTGATTGATCTACCTTTTCTTGTACCTTTTAATATTCGAAAAGGAGGTAATATGATGATGAATAGAGAGTGAAACGGAGAGAATCTACAGTTTGTAAACTAGTGAAAAACAGAGACTTACATTCTGTTAGTGAGAGCATCGATGCGTCTCCCGTAGAGAGGGACAGAAGAGTACAGCAGGAACACAGCTAGACTCCACTGCTGGAGCATGCCTCTGGAACACAGCATTCTGGAAGTCTGGAACTCTAGAACACGCAACAGACAATGTTCCATCCTTCATTGTATCGCTATTCACCAGGAACTAAAGTATGTACAGTATCAACTATGTACATAGCATGGTTTATTAAGGTGTTGTAAAATACGTAATACCAATTATTTATTTGAAATGGCCCCCTGCAAACATGAATTGAAAACAACAATAAAAATATTTAAATGGAACACTTAAAGCCCGTTTCATTTGTTGAGTATGATGTGTTGAGAAATTATATTTTATGCAGTACTGTAAGTGGTACAGAAAACCCCCTCAGAAGTTTGCAGCTTACCTTACTGCTACTTATCAGGGGGGTTTTACTTGGCAGCTTGAATCTGGTTGCTGACCAACTCAACAACTTTCTGAGCCACCTTTGATTCCCGTGCCTGACACCAATTCTGTCTACTAAACAAGACCACCTGGTAATACTGAAATACCTAGACTAATACTGAAATACCTAGACTAATACTGAAATACCTAGACTAATACTGAAATACCTAGGCTAATACTGAAATACCTAGACTAATACTGAAATACCTAGACTAATACTGAAATACCTAGACTAATACTGAAATACCTAGACTAATACTGAAATACCTAGACTAATACTGAAATACCTAGACTAATACTGAAATACCTAGACTAATACTGAAATACCTAGACTAATACTGAAATACCTAGACTAATACTGAAATACCTAGACTAATACTGAAATACCTAGGCTAATACTGAAATACCTAGACTAATACTGAAATACCTAGACTAATACTGAAATACCTAGACTAAGACTAATACTGAAATAGCTAGACTAATACTGAAATACCTAGACTAATACTGAAATACCTAGACTAATACCGAAATACCTAGACTAATACTGAAATACCTAGACTAATACTGAAATACCTAGGCTAATACTGAAATACCTAGTAAAGAATTTATCGAAGCAGAGAGAGGCTTTTCTGGTACTTCCAAATAAACATCAAATACACCCAATGAAAAATACTCACATGGAGTAGATTTCCAAAACAAGTTATCCACAAAAAGGTTTTCTCCAGTTTGCAAATTCCCCAAAAATAGATATCTTTGCAAACTTTCCAAAGATCCCAAATAGAGATTTCTTTCCAAACGTTCTAAAATCCAAAATAGAGATATCTTCACAAAAAATAAGAAACTCGTATTTATTGGTTCAGAGTAAGACCTTCAGCGAGAGGGTAACATGGGGAAACCCCCTTGAGACTGGTCTAGCCAGCTACCTTCCCAATATCTCCCGTATATTTAGGTAATTATTTATCTCACAAATCCCAATGAAAAAGGAACGATAAAATGAAGAAAAAAAGTGAGGCACATCAGACTGCAGCACATCAGCTTCTGTTATGCCGATAGCTCCTGTAACAGTCTTGTGAAGTGCTCTCCTGTAGCATCATGTCTGTATGGCTGGAGCAAGAGCAGGGGGAGGTGAGAGAGTGTGAAGCACGCTGCTGCCTTGTCTGACCACTCCAAGCGACCATATGTTTGTGTGTTAGCATGTGTGAATAAGTGAGAGTACAGCCCCTCCCTAGTTAGTGGGTGAAGCTGCAAACACTGCCCCCCCCCAACCCCCCACCCACCCCTCCCCCTGCCCATCTCAGTCCAGTCCTGATGACACACACACAGACACACACACAGACCAGCATTAACAAGAAGGTGGCGCCCAAGCAACACTGTAACAAAGAATACAGAAGAGAATGTAATTGTGTTATATGACATCATTATGACTACAAAGCCCTGTCATCTCTGTCCCTTGACATCTAAACAGCATGTAAAGGTACAGCATGTAAACAGTATGAAATAATATGGATTCTGATGACACCTTTTGCATTAGTTTATAGTGACATAATCGTCTCAAGGACAAGTGTCCAGCCCACCAACAAAAGCCCCCATCCATGCAGGAGCTCCCCTTGGCCTCCGAGGTAAACAGGTCTCAGAGCCTCACCACCGTCCCCTGGGAACGTGACCGAAACCTCAGAGAAACCCAACCACACACAACCCACACTACAGGCCTTACAGTAACCTTGACCACCTCAGTCAACCAGGCTGCCACGTAATGGTCACAGTGGCCAGAGAAGAATCTAGTCTTTATTCAATAGAGTAAAGTTAGACCACAGGGCTGGAGTCAATTCCATTTCAATTCACTGAATTTCAGTTTTCTTTCTGAAACGACTGAATTGAAATGGAATTGACCCCAACCCTGGTCAATAATACAGCCAGTAGATAGATGGCCATGAGGGATTCTCAGAGAGTTTGAAGATTTGGATACATGTAAAATAAAATGTAGGACGGGATACAGTTTTCTCTTGTCAGAAATGTTTTCAACTACAACATAAATATGTTTTTATGGAGCCGATAGGGGATAACAAGTCTCTTTCAAAGACAGCATTAATCAGAAGCTTAATAAGGCTCGTGACCGGCTGCATTGAAATATGGCAACAGTGTAATAATCAATACATTTTTTATTACTGCATAAACATGAGTGTATGATTATATCATCTAAATGTATTGATCTAAATATACAGACCTTAGTTAAACATAGATAGTATATTTTACCAGATAAAAATAGAATGATCATGTGATGATTTAGATGAACAGTATACATTTAAGGTCAGCAAGTCCCAAATACACGACATGCCCAAAAGTATGTGGACACCTGCTCGTCGAACATCTCATTCCAAAATCATGGGCATTAATATGGAGTTGGTCCCTTCTGCTGTTATAACATCCTCCACTCTTCTGAGAAGGCTTTCCACTAGACTTTGGACTTGCTTCCATTCAGCTACAAAAGCTTTAGTGAGGCCGGATACTGATGTTGGGTTATTAGGCCCGGCTCACAGTCGGCATTCCAATTCATCCCAAATGTGTTCAATGGGGTTGAGGTCAGGGCTCTGTGCAGGCCAGTCAAGTTCTTCCACACATCTCAACAAACCATTTCTCAATGCACCTCGCTTTGTGCACGGGGGGCATTGTCATGCTGATACAGGAAAGGGCATTCCCCAAACTGTTGCCACAAATTTGGAAGGACGGAATCATCTAGAATGTCATTGTATGCTGTAGCGTTAAGATTTCCCTTCACTGGAACTAAAGAGCCTAGCCCGGACCATGGAAAACAGCCCCAGACCATTATTTGTCCTCCACCAAACTTTACAGTTGGCACTATGCATTCGGGCAGGTAGCGTTTTCCTGCCATCCGCCAAACCAAAATTTGTCCTTTGGACTGTTTCCACTGCCGGTGAGCTTTACACCACTCCAGCCAACGCCTGGCGTTGCGCATGGTGATCTTAGGCTTGTATGCGGCTGCTCAGCCATGGAAACCTATTTCATGAAGCTCCCAACGAACAGTTCTTGTGCTGACGTTGCTTCCAGAGGCAGTTTGGAACTCGGTAGTGAGGGTTGCAATGGAGGATAGACCATTTTTACACGCTAAGGACTTCAGCACTGGGTTCCCGAGTGGCGCAGCGGTCTAAGGCACTGCATCTCAGTGCTAGAGGTGTCACTACAGACACCCTGTTTGAATCCTGGCTGTATCACAACCGGCCGAGATTGGGAGTCCCATATGTCGGCGCACAATTGGCCCAGCGTCGTCTGGGTTTGGCCGTCATTGTAAATAAGAATTTGTTCTTAACTGACTTGCATAGTTAAATATATATATATATATATATATAGATTTTTTAAAGCACTTGGTGGTCCCATTTTGTGAGCTTGTGTGGCCTAACACTTCATGGCTGAGCCGTTGTTGCTCCTAGACATTTCCACTTCACAGTAACAGCACTTACAGTTGACCAGCTCTAGCAGGGGAAAAATTGGACGAACTGACTTGTTGGAAAGGTGGCGTCCTATGACGGTGCCACGTTGAAAGCCACTGAGCTTTTCAGTAAGGCCATTCTACTGTCAATGTTTGTCTATGCTGCAACGGGTGTTGCTGAAGTAGCCAAATCCACTAATTTGAAGGGGTGTCCACATACTTTTGTATATACAGTGCATTCGTAAGGCATTCAGACCCCTTCACTTTTTTTCACATTTTGTTACGTTACAGACAGGTTTTTAGAAATGTATTACAAATAAAAACCTGACATATCACATTTACATTCAGAACCTTTACTCAGTACTTTGTTGAAGCACCTTTAACAGCGATTACAGCTTGAGTCTTCTTTGGTATGACGCTACAAGCTTGGCACACCGGTATTTGGGGAGTTTCTCCCATTCTTCTCTGCAGATCCTCTTAAGCTCTGTTAGGTTGAATGGGGAACGTCGCTGCATAGCTATTTTCAGGTCTCTCCAGAGATATTCGCTAGGGTTAAAGTCCAGGCTCTGGCTGTGCCACTCAAGGACATTCAGAGACTTGTCCCGAAGCCACTTCTGCATTGTCTTGGCTGTGTGCTTAGGGTCATTGTCCTGTTGGATGGTGAACCTTCGCCGCAGTCTGAGGTCTTCAGTGCTGTGGAGCAGGTTTTCATCAAGGACCTGTCTGTACATTCATCTTTCCCTTGATCCTGACAGGTCTCGCAGTCCCTGACGCTGAAAAACATCCCCACAGCATGATGCTGTATCATGACACAAGGCCCAGATGCAGAAACAGGAGGCAGATGGTTGGAGTTTAAGATGTTTAATAATCCAAAAGGAGTAGGAAAGAGAATGGTCGTGGACAGGTCAAAGGTCAAAACCAGTTCAGAGTCCAGGAGGTACAGAGTGGTAGACAGGCTCGAGGTCAAGGCAAGCAGAATGGCCAGGCAGGCAGTTACAGAGTCCAGAAAGAAACCCGGGAGGACTAGAAAAAGGAGAATAGCAAAGGCAGAGTCAGGCAGTGGTCAAAACCGGGAAGACTAGCAAAAGAGAATAGAAAAGGAGTAAGGGGAGAAACACCCTGGTTGACTTGACTAAACATACAAGACGAACTGGCACACAGAGACAGGAAACACAGGGATAAATACACTGGGGAAAACAAGATGAACTGGCCCAGAGAGACAGGAAACACAGGGATAAATACACTGGGGAAAACAAGATGAACTGGCACAGAGAGACAGGAAACACAGGGATAAATACACTGGGGAAAACAAGATGAACTGGCCCAGAGAGACAGGAAACACAGGGATAAATACACTGGCCCAGAGAGACAGGAAACACAGGGATAAATACACTGGGGAAAACAAGATGAACTAGCACAGAGAGACAGGAAACACAGGGATAAATACACTGGCCCAGAGAGACAGGAAACACAGGGATAAATACACTGGGGAAAACAAGATGAACTGGCCCAGAGAGACAGGAAACACAGGGATAAATACACTGGCCCAGAGAGACAGGAAACACAGGGATAAATACACTGGCCCAGAGAGACAGGAAACACAGGGATAAATACACTGGCCCAGAGAGACAGGAAACACAGGGATAAATACACTGGCCCAGAGAGACAGGAAACACAGGGATAAATACACTGGGGAAAACAAGATGAACTGGCAAAGAGAGACAGGAAACACAGGGATAAATACACTGGGGAAAACAAGCGACACCTGGAGGGGGTGGAGACAATAACGAGGACAGGTGAAACTGATCAGGGTGTGACATGCTCCCTCTACCATGCTTCACCGTAGGGATGGTATTGGCCAGGTGATAAGTAGTGCCTGGTTTCCTCCAGACGTGACATTTGGCATTCAGGCCAAATAGTTCAATCTTGGTTTCATCAGACCAGAGAATCTTGCTTCTGATTGTCTGAGAGTCATTTGGGTGCCTTTTGGCAAACGCCAAGTGGGCTGCCATCTGGCCACTTCACCATAAAGGCCTGATTGGTGGAGTGATGCAGAGATGGTTGTCCTTCTGGAAGGTTCTCCCATCTTCACACCTCCCTGACCAAGGCCCTTCTCACCCGATTGCTCAGTTTGGCCGGGCGGCCAGCTCTAGGAAGAGTCTTGGTGGTTCCAAACTTCTTCTATTTAAGAATGATGGAGGCCACTGCATTCTTGGGGACCTTCAATGCTGCAGAAACGTTTTGGTACCGTTCCCCAGATCTGTGCCTCGACACAGTCCTGACTCGGAGCTCTGCGGACAATTCCTACGACCTCATGGCTTGGTCTTTGCTCTGACATGCACTGACAACTGTGGGACATTAAATAAACAGGCCTTTCAAAATCATGTCTGAATACTAATATACAGTGGGGAGAACAAGTATTTGATACACTGCCGATTTTGCAGGTTTTCCTACTTACAAAGCATGTCGAGGTCTGTAATTTGTATCATAGGTACACTTCAACTGTGAGAGACGGAATCTAAAACAAAAATCCAGATAATCACATTGTATGATTTTTAAGTAATTCATTTGCATTTTATTGCATGACATAAGTATTTGATACATCAGAAAAGCAGAACTTAATATTTGGTACAGAAACCGTTGTTTTCAATTACAGAGATCATACGTTTCCTGTAGTTCTTGACCAGGTTTGTACACACTGCAGCAGGGATTTTGGCCCACTCCTCTATACAGTCCTTCTCCAGATCCTTCAGGTTTCGGGGCTGTCGATGGTCAATACAGACTTTCAGCTCCCTCCAAAGATTTTCTATTGGGTTCAGGTCTGGAGACTGGCTAGGCCACTCCAGGACCTTGAGATGCTTCTTACGGAGCCACTCCTTAGTTGCCCTGGTTGTGTGTTTCGGGTCGTTGTCATACTGGAAGACCCAGCCATGACCCATCTTCAATGCTCTTACTGAGGGAAGGAGGTTGTTGGCCAAGATCTCACGATACATGGCCACATCCATCCTCCCCTCAATACGGTGCAGTCGTCCAGTCCCCTTTGCAGAAAAGCATCCCCAAAGAATGATGTTTCCACCTCCATGCTTCACAGTTGGGATGGTGTTCTTGGGGTTGTACTCATTCTTCTTCTTCCTCCAAACACAGCGAGTGGAGTTTAGACCAAAAAGCTCTATTTTTGTCTTATCAGACCACATGACCTTCTCCCATTCCTCCTCTGGATCATCCAGATGGTCATTGGCAAACTTCAGACGGGCCTGGACATGCGCTGGCTTGAGCAGGGGGACCTTGCGCGCGCTGCAGTATTTTAATCCATGACGGCGTAGTGTGTTACTAATGGTTTTCTTTGAGACTGTGGTCCTGCCGTGTAGTTCTGGGCTGATCCCTCACCTTCCTCATGATCATTGATGCCCCACGAGGTGAGATCTTGCATGGAGCCCCAGACCGAGGGTGATTGACCGTCATCTTGAACTTCTTCCATTTTCTAATAATTGCGCCAACAGTTGTTGCCTTCTCACCAAGCTGCTTGCCTATTATCCTGTAGCCAATCCCAGCCTTGTGCAGGTCTACAATTTTAGCCCTGATGTCCTTACACAGCTCTCTGGTCTTGGCCATTGTGGAGAGGTTGGAGTCTGTTTGATTGAGTGAGTGGACAGGTGTCTTTTATACAGGTAACAAGTTCAAACAGGTGTAGTTAATACAGGTAATGAGTGAAGAACAGGAGGGCTTCTTAAAGAAAAACTAACAGGTCTGTGAGAGACGGAATTCTTACTGGTTGGTACAGTGCCTTGCGAAAGTATTCGGCCCCCTTGAACTTTGCGACCTTTTGCCACATTTCAGGCTTCAAACATAAAGATATAAAACTGTATTTTTTTGTGAAGAATCAACAACAAGTGGGACACAATCATGAAGTGGAACGACATTTATTGGATATTTCAAACTTTTTTAACATATCAAAAACTGAAAAATTGGGCGTGCAAAATTATTCAGCCCCTTTACTTTCAGTGCAGCAAACTCTCTCCAGAAGTTCAGTGAGGATCTCTGAATGATCCAATGTTGACCTAAATGACTAATGATGATAAATACAATCCACCTGTGTGTAATCAAGTCTCCGTATAAATGCACCTGCACTGTGATAGTCTCATAGTCCGTTAAAAGCGCAGAGAGCATCATGAAGAACAAGGAACACACCAGGCAGGTCCGAGATACTGTTGTGAAGAAGTTTAAAGCCAGATTTGGATACAAAAAGATTTCCCAAGCTTTAAACATCCCAAGGAGCACTGTGCAAGCGATAATATTGAAATGGAAGGCGTATCAGACCACTGCAAATCTACCAAGACCTGGCCGTCCCTCTAAACTTTCAGCTCATACAAGGAGAAGACTGATCAGAGATGCAGCCAAGAGGCCCATGATCACTCTGGATGAACTGCAGAGATCTACAGCTGAGGTGGGAGACTCTGTCCATAGGACAACAATCAGTTGTATATTGCACAAATCTGGCCTTTATGGAAGAGTGGCAAGAAGAAAGCCATTTCTTAAAGATATCCATAAAAAGTGTCGTTTAAAGTTTGCCACAAGCCACCTGGGGCACACCAAACATGTGGAAGAAGGTGCTCTGGTCAGATGAAACCAAAATTGAACTTTTTGGCAACAATGCAAAACGTTATGTTTGGCGTAAAAGCAACACAGCTGAACACACCATCCCCACTGTCAAACATGGTGGTGGCAGCATCATGGTTTGGGCCTGCTTTTCTTCAGCAGGGACAGGGAAGATGGTTAAAATTGATGGGAAGATGGATGGAGCCAAATACAGGACCATTCTGGAAGAAAACCTGATGGAGTCTGCAAAAGACCTGAGACTGGGACGGAGATTTGTCTTCCAACAAGACAATGATCCAAAACATAAAGCAAAATCTACAATGGAATGGTTCAAAAATAAACATATCCAGGTGTTAGAATGGCCAAGTCGAAGTCCAGACCTGAATCCAATCGAGAATCTGTGGAAAGAACTGAAAACTGCTGTTCACAAATGCTCTCCATCCAACCTCACTGAGCTCGAGCTGTTTTGCAAGGAGGAATGGGAAAAAATGTCAGTCTCTCGATGTGCAAAACTGATAGAGACATACCCCAAGTGACTTACAGCTGTAATCGCAGCAAAAGGTGGCGCTACAAAGTATTAACTTAAGGGGGCTGAATAATTTTGCACGCCCAATTTTTCAGTTTTTGATTTGTTAAAAAAGTTTGAAATATCCAATAAATGTTGTTCCACTTCATGATTGTGTCCCACTTGTTGTTGATTCTTCACAAAAAAATACAGTTTTATATCTTTATGTTTGAAGCCTGAAATGTGGCAAAAGGTCACAAAGTTCAAGGGGGCCGAATACTTTCGCAAGGCACTGTATGTGATCAAATACTTATGTCATGCAATAAAATGCAAATTAATCACTTAAAAATCATACAAAGTGATTTTCTGGATTTTTGTTTTAGATTCCATCTCTCACAGTTGAAGTGTACCTATGATAAAAAATGACAGACCTCTACATGATTTGTAAGTAGGAAAACCTGTAAAACCGGCAGTTTATCAAATACTCTTCTCCCCACTGTAAATAAGGTATTTTTTTATAAATTTGCACACATTTCGAAAAACCTGTTTTCGATTTGTTATTATGGGATATTGTGTGTAGATTGATAAGGAAAACATTTAATTGAATCAATTTTAGAATACGGCTGTAATGTAACAAAATGTGGAAAAAGTGAAAAGGTCTGAAAACTTTCCGAATGCTCTGTATGTTGTATATTACTAGTTGGCCATATAAAACACAGCATGAAATATGTCAACGTGCAACCCGAGAGTACGCAAAATCTGGATTTAATAACGTGCATCTCTCTTCATGAATAAAACTCAGAAACCAGATTTTTCTAAGTGCTGTAGCTTAGCAGACCTTAGTAAAGGAACACAGGAGGGTAATGTACCTGGTGGGTGGTGGAGTTCTTAATGCAGTTTACAAGCAACCAATTCAGCAAGGGGTCCTACTGTAAAGTGCCTTGAGTTTGGGAGTAGGTCCCCCCCCCCCTCTCATCGTCCCCAAAATCTGCTTGCTATAGTTTCCAGCTGGTCTGCGTCCCCAATGCTAACTAATAACACGTTCACATTCGGTAGGAAAAAAATACCAAATTTGATTCCATTCTGTAAATTCCGACTTTTACCTGCAAAAATAAAAAAATCCCCCCATTTCCTGGCAGGCTCAGACCAGCATGCAGAATCCGAGCCAGGAAAGCTGCTTTTGATTCATGCTAAATTGCTCTCTCAACACAGAACAACATTAGCTAGTTGTCCGTTTTTCATCCTACCTACAGTTGTTGAACGTCACACACTTAGGCCTACAGACTGTGCTCTTCCAAAACAGCTCATACCCCATGTTGAAGCCAAAGTAACACCCTCGTTTTATTCATCACAAATCCAGACTCCCTCATGTTTTGATTTTAGGACCTGTTCTAATCTGGAATATATTTCTACGCTTGTATACATCCCCTGCACAGTCCTATATTTGGAACACCCATCATGTCATTATCCTTCAGTAAATCCAGGCTTTGCTCATTTCAACCGTTCTATATTCCACATTTTGTTGTGAGGCTGACATGGGCAGCTTTCTTCTTCTTCTTCTTCTACTTCTTCTTCTTCTACTTCTTCTACTTTTTCTTCTTCTTCTTCTACTTCTTCTTCTTCTACTTCTACTTTTTCTTCTTCTTCTTCTACTTCTTCTTCTACTTCTACTTTTTCTTCTTCTACTTTTTCTTCTTCTTCTACTTCTTCTTCTTCTACTTCTTCTTCTTCTACTTCTTCTTCTTCTACTTCTTCTACTTTTTCTTCTTCTTCTACTTCTTCTTCTTCTTCTTCTACTTTTTCTTCTTCTACTTTTTCTTCTTCTTCTACTTCTTCTTCTTCTACTTCTTCTTCTTCTACTTCTTCTTCTTCTACTTCTTCTACTTTTTCTTCTTCTTCTTCTTCTACTTCTACTTCTTCTACTTCTTCTTCTTCTACTTCTTCTTCTTCTACTTCTTCTACTTCTTCTACTTCTTCTTCTTCTACTTCTTCTTCTTCTACTTCTTCTTCTTCTTCTTCTACTTCTTCTTCTTATAATGATAATAATTATAATTATTCTAATCATAAAGCTGTACAGTTGGCTTGCATGTAAAACATGACTGTCAGTCTGTCTATGAAAAAGCAAAAGATTCCCATGCACCGTATTTAAACTATGTTTAATCTAACCACTGTGTACATAGCCTATACTGTGAAAAACAACATAAAGGGGTTATGATGTGTTTGATTAAGGTTTCTTTATGGTTTAGCCAGTGCTTGGATAGCTTGGCCATTTCTAAGCATATTAATTCTTGGTTTGTTAGTTTAGAAAACCTTAAAGGTGATAAATGGGTTTTACTTTCCCTCTCTGTGGTCTCTCAGAAGTAAATTACAGGCAACTGCACTTAGTTCATTTGAGGTATGCTGCTCTACTGTACAACGTCTCACTATAGGCAGTAAGAATATCGTTTTGCTGCTGTTGTTCTACAAATCATTCACACCCATCAATCTTAGTCTTCAACCAGCAAAATCTTTTCTTTTTTTTTAAATATAAAATAATTGCCTGTACTGTATTCCCCCTGGTCTCTCCTAACAGCCTGTTCTCTATCCTAAACCCTTTCAACGATGTTGTCACCATTTCTCCACATGTTTATGCAGATATATTGGCATTGTGGTACTTAATCTATGTTATAAACTGGGTAGTTTGAGCCCTGAACGCTGATTGGCTGACAGCCGTGGTATATCAGACAATGTATCACGAGTATGACAAAAGATTTACTGTGGTACTTAATCTATAGTATATGTTCTAAAGTATGGATTAAATCTTAAGTGGATAGCAAAATGTGAATACAAATCCTACTTTGACATGTTTCAACTTTCCCTGGCAGCGTTTTAGGAGAAACAGCAAAGTCATTGAACACCCAGATGTATTTATTTTTAATCGAGAATATGATTGTTTAGTAACTTTTCATTTTCTCAGCAGAGAAAGGAAATACTCCGCAGTGTTAACTATTACAGTGTATATTAAAAAAAAACAAAAAAAAAACATTTAACTTTATTGAACTGGGCAACTCAGTTAAGAACAAACTCTTATTTACAATGACAGCCTACACCGGCCAATCACGGCCAGATGTGATACTTCCTGGATTCGAAGCAGGGACTGTAGTGACGCCTCTTGCTGTTCCTTAGACTGCTGTGCCACTCAGGAGTAAATGATGCAGTGTGCTAAACCTTTCTCATTATCTCTTTGATAGACCACTTTTTGACATGGTTTTCTTTGTTTAAACTAGATGGGGAGTTGTTGGAATGAGAAAACCACCTTAAAAAAACAATATATTAAACAATGCATTTTACTCACTGTAATAGGAAAAACTATTCTGTCCTTACGTTTGCTGTTTATATCAGAATTTTAAGGAAGACCATTCGAAGATATTCCAAGATACTGTAGCACTTTGAAAATACTGCAGTCTTTCTCGATCACACACACACACACACACACACACACACACACACACACACACACACACACACACACACACACACACACACACACACACACACACACATTACACACAATCTTAATGAATTGCTTTTAGTACGATGGATATAACTTCCACAGAATGTCATTGATTTCAGTGTGTATTTTACCAAAGACTCCAACAAGTTACAATACACAATGGGTTGGCTTGGCAGACCAGGATTTAAAAAACAGGTCACTCTTCAAGTCTCACTCTGAAACTCTGAAAACCGTACATCCTGAACATTACCTAATGCCTGTTCAGGGTTACCATAACATGGACTGCATCCCAAATGGCACCCTATTCCCTATATAGTGCACTACTTTTGACCAGGGCCCTCTGTAAAGTAGTGCACTGTGAATGGAATAGGTTGACATTGTGAGACACATCCATGCACTCCCCTGTAACTCATTCTACTGATCTGCGGGAGCTGAGAATGAGTTTTGCGGTTTCTCCATTTCTGTCTTTGCCCTTTGAAGTATAAATGAGCAGTTGTATGTAAGTCAATCCTCGAAGGCCAATCCCTCATGTCTAACTTGTAGATTAATTTATTTTAAATTGTCATAAATGTCAGGCTATTGGAGACAGTGATCCGAGGAGGTTTTAGTGGGACAAAAGCACGTTGTTCAGAGTCAGAACCAGTCCAGAACCCAGGAAACCCAGGCAGGTACATTATATCATTATTTTCTATGCTGGAAATATCTGACAAGGGACATTTTGCCTGTAAAACGTTTGGTTATGAGTGAGTAGGCTATAGTTAAGATAATAGTATTCCTGCCTGGAATACTCCTTCTCCTTTCTCCTCTGATTCCTACAAGTAGCCTAAAATGTTTCGTTATTAACTCTATTTAGCTGGTATTAAGTATTATCAATGTTATACGATTAGAATATTTACATTTTCACCTGTACGGTCAAAAAAACACCCATCCACCCATGCATTTTTGCAAGGCCAACCACTTTGTTGGACTAAAAAATCACCAACATGGCTTGGATTGGAAAATTATGCCAGCCATTCAATGAGTCCACGCTTGTCATTAGACAAGCTCATTTTTAAAAAGTAGCCTGTTTTGAATAATAGTTAATAATGTACTCTCCACCCAGTCAGTGGCTGTTCACACTGTACTGTGCAGTGAACTGGGACATGGCAGAGTGAGGAAGGAAGCCGTACAGTCAGTCAGTCGGTTAGTCAGACCGTAGCTCATCTCAGCAGGCTATCAGGCTGTTACCACTGAAGGATTCACAGCACAGGAGCTGAAACCCTTCCTGAGCTAAACCCTCCCTGCTGCTTTATGGGGAACAGTAGAAGGGCTGGTGTTTCCTCTGGTCATTCGCTTTCCTTTTCTTCTCTCTCAATCCACTCTCTCTCTCTCAGCTGAACTGAAATCCATTGGAATTGTTTTTTTAAATTGTTAAGTTTTATAGCAATTTGCTCACCCTAAAAATTGCCAATCCACCATCCATCCATTCTTCCAATCCACCATCCATCCATTCTTCCAATCCACCATCCATCCATTCTTCCAACTAGGGATGGTAGCTGACTCTATAGCCCCTCCTATCTGTCATATATTTAATTTGAGCATAGAAGAAAGTCTTTGTCCTCAGGCCTGGAGGGAAGCCAAAGTCATTCCGCTACCCAAGAGTGGTAAAGCGGCCTTTACTGGTTCTAACAGCAGACCTATCATGCCATTTCTCGGTAAACAAATTAACAACAGACTTTCAGCATGCTTACAGAGAAGGGCACTCAGCATGTACTGCACTGACACAAATGACATGATTGGTTGAAAGAAATTGATAACAAGAAGATTGTGGGAGCTGTACTGTTAGATTTCAGTTCAGCCTTTGATATTATTGACCATAAACCCATGCCTTATGGCTTTTCAACCTCTGCCATATCATGGATTCAGAGCTATCTATCTAAGAGAACAGAGGGTTTTCTTTAATGGAAGCTTCTCTAATGTTAAACATGTCAAGTGTGGTGTACTGCAAGGCATCTCTCTAGGTCCTCTACTATTTTCTATTTTTACCAATGACCTGCCACTGGCATTCAACAAAGCTTGTGTGTCCATGTATGCAGATGATTCAACCATATACGGATCAGCAACCACAGCTAATGAAGTTAACGATGAGTTGCAGTCTGTTTTGGAATGGTTGGCAAGTAATAAACTGGTCCTGAACATCTCTAAAACTAAGAGCATTGTATTTGGTACAAATCATAACCCAAGTTCTAGACCTCAGCTGAATTAATGGTGTGAATGTTGAACAAGTTGAGAAGACTAAATTGAAAGAACGGCGTTGGACGAGGGATGGCTGCCGTTTTACGCACTACTTATGGGCTATTGAGTGTGTTTTTGCATTATTTGGAACTTATTTTGTACATAATGTTGAGGCTACAGTTTCTTATGACCGAAAAGTGCTTCTGGATTTCAGAACAGCGATTACTCACTTCGAACTGGACAAAACTTTTTTATTTAATGAGTCTGACAAATTATATAATGCTGCTCCCAGAGAAGGCCCAAATCCCTGTCATTCGCATTAAGAAAATAAGGAAATACAGGGGGCGGAGATCAGGGTGCCTTGTGAGAATTTGTCGGCGAGTGGGTAACAAACCTCTACCATCTGTTCTATTGGCCAACATGCCATCACTGGAGAATAAACTGGATGAGCTCCGTTCAAGACTATCCTACCGACGGGACATTAAAAACTGTAATATCTTATGTTTCACTGCGTCCTGTCTGAACGACGACACAGATAATATATAGTTGGCTGGGTTTTCCGTGCATCGGCAGGACAGAACAGCTATGTCTGGTAAGAGGAGGGGTGGGTTTGTGTGTCTATTTGTCAGTAACAGCTGGTACGCAATGTCTAATATTAAGGTAGTCTCGAGGTATTGTTCGTCTGAGGAAGAGTACCTCATGATAAGCTGTAGGCCACACTATCTACCAAGAGAGTTTTCATCTATATTTTTAGTAGCGGTCTATTTACCACCACATACCGACACTGGCACTAAGACCGCACTCAGCCAGCTTTATAAGGCCATAAAGAAACAAGAAAATGCTCATCCAGAAGTGACGCTCCTAGTGACCAGGGACTTTAATGCAGGTTAACTTCAATCCGTTTTACATCATTTCTACCAACATGTCACATGTGCAATCAGAGAGAAAAAAACTCTAGACCACCTTAACTCCACACACTCAGACGCGTACAAAGCTCTCCCTCGCCATCCATTTGGAAAATCTGATAACAATGCTATCCTACAGATTAAAAGCAAAAACTAAAGCAGGAAGTACCAGTGACTCGCTCAAAATGGAAGTGGTCAGATGACGAGGAGTCTACGCTACAGGAATGTTTTGCTAGCACAGACTGGAATATGTTCCTGGATTCATCCAATGGCATTGAGGAGTATACCACCTCAATCAATGGCTTCATCAATAGGTGCATCAACAACGTCGTCCCAACAGTGACCATACGTACATATCAAAAACCAGAAGCCATGGATTACAGGCAACATCCGCAACGAGCTAAATAGCTGCCACTGTCAAGGAGCGGGACACTAATCCGGACACTTATAAGCCTTTTCCCCCTCATCAATCTACACACAATACCCAATAATAACAAAGCAAAAACAGGTTTTTAGAAGCCAAGCGGGCTGTCATGTGCTTTTACTGAGGAGTTGCTTCCGTCTGGCCACTCTGCCATAAAGGCCTGATTGGTGGAGTGCTGCAGAGATGGTTGTCCTTCTGGAAGGTTCCCCCATCTCCACATAGGAACTCTAGAGCTATGTCAGAATGGCCATTGGGTTCTTGGTCATCTCTCTGACCAAGGCCCTTCTCACCCGATTGCTCAGTTTGGCCGGGCGGCCTGCTTTAGGAAGAGTCTTGGGGGTTTCAACCCTCTTCCATTTAAGAATGATGGAGGCCACTGTGTTCTTGGGGACCTTCAATGCTGCAAAATTGTTTTGGTACCCTTCCCCCAGATCTGTGCCTCGACACAATCCTGTCTCGGAGCTCTATGGACAATTCCTTCAACCTCATGGCTTAGTTTTTTCTCTGACATGCACTGTCAACTGTGGGACATCATATAAACAGGCCTTTCCAAATCATGTCCAATCATTGAATTTACCCCAGGTGGACTCCAATCAAGTTGTAGAAACATCTCAAGGATGATCAATGGGAACCAAGATGCACCTGAGCTCAATTTCGAGTCTCATAGCAAAGGGTATGAATACTTATGTAAATAAGGTATTTATGTTTTTTTATTTTTTATACATTCGCAACAATTTCTAAAGACCTGTCTTTGCCATTATGGGGTATCGTGTGTAGATTGATGAGGAAAATTGTTTATTTAATCAATTTTAGAATAAGGCTGTAACGTAACAAGATGTGGAAAAAGTCCAGGGGTCTGAATACTTTCCGAATGCGCTGTAACGGATAGATGCACACACTACACGTTAATGTTTTTATAATGTACTGTATGTAAATGGTAGTCTTTTGTCTGTAATGTGTTTTTAATTATGTGTCGGACCCCAGTAAGACTAACTGTCGCCATTGGCATCGGCTAATGGGGATGCTAATAAATCAAATCCAATCCACCATCCATTCATTCTTCTAGTACACCATTCCAGCCAGGCTTTCATGAATTATACTGTATAATGTTGTACAGTATTACTGTACTATACTTCAACCTACGTTGTTCTGGGCCATCCATCACCAATTCCACCAATTATTCTATCCGCAGGCTCCACAGGCCGCAAACCTAAACACTCTTACCTCCGAGTCAAGCCACAAAAGGAGTTCACCCCTCCTTGACCAATACACGGCTGTTGAAGTTTTCGAGAAAAAAAAAAATTGCGAACGCGCGCCAAGAAACACAGCCAACTTTACCACTGAAATAGATTTCAATACATTTTAATTTCCGCAGCGTCTTTCCACCATTTACCTGAACGGTAATGAACAAAAAGCCTCAAAAAGAAAATAAGAATTATCTTCGGTTTTTCTTTCTTCAATGAAATACCATCAACCACGCAAGGAAAATAAAGGGGTCTAGTTGATTTTAGTGTGGTTTTATCCATTTTCTTAAGTGAGGTTATTCACCCACAGCACCTTCAAGGCTGCTTCAATCAACGGTTTTCAAGCACCATTGATTACAGTTGTCAAAAGTGGAAAAATAAATGATAAGTAAGATTATATTCTTACGAGATTTGCAGTTTGCAGAATTCTGTTTTGATTCCCATTTTACCAGTCTGCAAAATGTAGATCTTAAAGCAGTCAACTGTACCAGGGAGCTGGTGAAATGGGTTTCACACAAAGAGATTGAGGTCACCTATTGTGACCGATTGGTTGTGACCTACTATTTCATACGAAGTATGTGTGTGTGTGTGTGTGTGTGTGTGTGTGTGTGTGTGT
This sequence comes from Oncorhynchus mykiss, assembly GCF_013265735.2. NCBI lineage: Eukaryota > Metazoa > Chordata > Actinopteri > Salmoniformes > Salmonidae > Oncorhynchus > Oncorhynchus mykiss. The sequence continues at coordinate 94,433,309 of NC_048566.1, forward strand.
GTGTGTGTGTGTGTGTGTGTGTGTGTGTGTGTGTGTGTGTGTGTGTGTGTGTGTGTGTGTGTGTGTGTGTGTGTGTGTGTGTGTGTGTGTGTGTGTGCATGTATGTGTGTGTGTGTGCGAGAGAGAAGGAGAGTGTGTGTGTGTGTGTGTGTGTGTGTGTGTGTGTGAGAGAGAGAGAGAGAGAGAGAGAGAGAGAGAGAGAGAGAGAGAGAGGGAGAGAGAGAGAGGTTGTGTATGTGTATAAATGGTCTGTGTGTGGCCAGTGGGCTGGGCTCAGCAGCCATCTCTAGGCTGATCTTGGCCCCTGGCTGTTGCTTGGCGTTCAGCTTGTCTGTAAAGAAACAGCTGGAGGCAAAGCCAACACTAGTCCCACTCTGAGAGCACCCTGCCAGCAGTGACAGATTCCAGAACTTTCCATGGTCCTGTGTCGCCATGCCAACAAGGCTTTGGCAAGCCACTGGCCTGTCCTGATCTGCACACCTGGCCCACCTAGAGTCCAGAATCACCTCTCCTGTCATTGCCTGATGAACAGGTCATTTACAACCCAAGTGTTTGTGTGTTTTTAAGAGTTATGGGCCCAGGGAAAGAAAACAGTGTGGTTGCAGGACCTCCTGTGTGTTAGTCCCTAATCAAACAGGGTGGGAGAACCTGATAGAATAGCTGTATGAAACTTTAGGGTCAGAGTCAAAAAAAAGTAAACCTGCAATTCACAAATTCAGAAAATTGAATTCACATAATATGCTAGTTCCTGCACTGCAAAACCAGCACCCTTTAATTAAAATTGAAGCTTGTTTTTTTTAATTTTTTTTATCTCATCCAGTAATCATTGTCTTGAGTAATCATACTATTTAATATGGGCTTCATGTGCCACTGTAACAAACAAAAATATTCTCCAGTGAAGGTTTCCTACATTGTGTGTTAGGCTGAATGCCAGCCTTTACCGTCCCTGCCAACGTAAGCCCTTAGGAGAAGGTTATTGCATGGCCCATGTGCTGTGACATTATGTGTATTTAATGTGTAATGCTTTTTTGTATATTTTTTAAATTTATAGTTGTTCTTTTTTTGTTACCTTTATTGAACTAGGCAAGTCAGTTAAGAACAAATTGGTATTTACAATGACGGACTACCAACAAAAAAATACACATCACGACAGGAGAGACGCCACAACACTACATAAAGAGAGACCTAGACAACAACATAGCATGGCAGCATCACATGACAACACCGCATGGTAGCAACACAACATGACATCAACATGGTAGCAACACAACATGGAAGCAGCACAAAACATGGTATAAACATTATTGGACACAGACAACAGCACAAAGGGCAAGAAGGTAGAGACAACAATACATCACACAAAGCAGTCACAACTGTCAGTAAGAGTGTTCATGATTGAGTCTTTGAATGAAGAGATGGAGACATCTAGCCGCTGATAGAATGGCAAAATCTTATTACATTGAACCAGTCAGTCACTGTTAATGAAAGGATTTTGTACACTGATCTTTAATATGTGCTCAGATGATATCTATTCTAGAACAAATCAAATTTTATTTGTCTCATGCGCCGAATACAACAAGTGTAGACTTTACCGTGAAATGCTTACTTACAAACCCTTAACCAACAGAGCAGTTCAAGAAGAGTTAAGAAAATATTTACCAAGTATTCTAAAATAAAAAGTAATAATAAAAAGTAACACAATAAGAATAACAATAACGAGGATATATACAGGTACACCGGTACAGAGTCAGTGTGCGGGGGTACAGGCTAGTTGAGCTCATTTGTACATGTAGGTAGGGGTGAAGTGACTATGCATAGATAATAAACAGTGAGTAGCAGCAGTGTACAAAAGGGAGGCGGGGTCAATGTAAATTGTCCGGTGGCAATTTGATTTATTGCTCAGCAGTCTTATGGATTGGGGGTAGAAGCTGTTGGGAGCCTTTTGGACCTAGACTTGGCGCTCCGGTACCGCTTGCCGTGCGGTAGCAGAGAAAACAGTCTAACTTGGGTGATAGGAGTCTCTGACAATTTTATGGGCTTTCCTCTGTCACCGCCTATTATATAGGTCCTGGATGGCAGGAAGATGGCCCCAGTGATGTACTGGGCCGTTCGCACCACACTCTGTATTGCCTTACGGTCAGATGCCGAGCAGTTGCCATACCAGCCGGTGATGCAACCGGTCGGGATGCTCTCGATGGTGCAGCTGAGGAACCTTTTGAGAATCTGGGGACCCATGTCAAATCTTTTCAGTCTCCTGAGGGGGAAAAGGTTTTGTCGTGCCCTCTTCATGACTGTCTTGGTATGTTTGGTCCATGATAGTTTGTTGGTGATGTGGACACCAAGGAACTTGAAACTCTCAACCCGCTCCACTACAGCCCCATCGATGTTAATGGTGGCCTGTTCGGGCCGCCTTTTCCTGTAGTCCACGATCAGCCCCTTTGTCTTGCTCACATTGAGGGAGAGGTTGTTATCCTGGCACCACACTGCCAATTCTTTGACCTCCTCCCTATAGGCCGTCTCATCGTTATCGGTGATCAGGCCTAGCACTGTTGTGTCGTCAGCAAACTTAATGATGTTGTTGGAGTCGTGTTTGGCCACGCAGTCGTGGGTGAACAGGGAATACAGGAGGGGACTAAGTACACACCTCTGAGAGGCCCCAGTGTTAAGGATCAGCGTGGCAGACATGTTGTTGCCTACTTTTAACACCTGGGGCGGCCCATCAGGAAGTCCAGGATCTAGTTGCAGAGGGAGGTGTTTAGTCCCAGAGCCGTTAGCTTAGTGATGAGCTACCTGGGCACTATGATGTTGAACGCTGAGCTGTAGTCAATGAACAGCATTCTCACATGCTGTATGTGTTCCTTTTGTCCAGGTGAGAAAGGGCAGTGTGGAATTAGATTGAGATTGCGTCATCTGTGGATCTGTTGGGGCGATTGGAGTGGGTCTAGGGTGTCCGGGAGGATGCTGTTTATATGAGCCATGACCAGCCTTTCAAAGCACTTCATGGCTACCGACGTGAGTGCCACGGGGCGGTAATCATTTAGGCAGGTTACCTTCGCTTCCTTGGGCACAGGGACTACGGTGGTCTGCTTGAAACATGTAGGTATTACAGACTTGGTCAGGGAGAGGTTGAAAATGTCAGTGAAGACACTTGACAGTTGGTCCGCGCATGCTTTGAGTACATGTCCTTGTAATCCGTCTGGCCCAACGGCTTTGTGAATGTTGACCTGTTTAAAAGTTTTTTTCACATCGGCTACCGAGAGTGTTATCACACGGTCATCCAGAACAGCTGGTGCTCTCGTGCCTGCTTCAATGTTTCTTGCCGTGAAACAAGCATAAAATACATTTAGCTCGTCTTGTAGGCACTGGGCAGCTTGCGGGATTTCTTATAAGCGTCCGGATTAGTCTCCCGCTCCTTGAAAGCGGCAGCTCTAGCCTTTAGCTCGATGCGGATGTTGCCTGTAATCCATGGCTTCTGGTTGGGTTATGTACGTACAGTCACTGTGGGGACGACGTCATCGATTCACTTATTTATGAAGCCGATGACTGAGGGGGTGTACTCCTCAATGCCATTGGATGAATCCCAGAACATATTCCAGTCTGTAATAGTAAAACATTCCTGTATAGTGTAGCATCCGCGTCATCTGAACACTTCGTCTGGTCTGTAAAACTACACTGTGGGTTAAATCTTGTTGTGATGTGTTTTGTCCTATATGTTTATTTTATTTTTAAAAGGAACGCCCTGCCTTAGGAACGCCCTGCCTTAGGATCGACCTGCTTTAGGAACACCCTGCCTTAGGATCATCCTGCCTTAGGAATGTCCTGCCTTAGGATCGTCCTGCCTTAGGATCGTCCTGCCTTAGGAACGCCCTGCCTTAGGATCGTCCTGCCTTAGGAACGCCCTGCCTTAGGAACGCCCTGCTTAAGGAACGTCCTGCCTTAGGAACGTCCTGCCTTAGGAACACCCTGCCTTAGGATCGTCCTGCCTTAGGAAAACCCTGCCTTAGGATCGTCCTGCCTTAGAAACACCCTGCCTTAGGATCGTCCTGCCTTAGGAACACTCTGCCTTAGGATCGTCCTGCCTTAGGAACACCCTGCCTTAGGAACATCCTGCCTTAGGAACGTTTTGTCTTCTAACAAAACCGACATTACTGTTCGTATCCCTTACTTCCTTTCTTACTGTAACCTTTGACCCCTAGATAGCTTTTAGTGACTTTAGGCTTTTTTTTTTGACTTTTAGTGACTTTAGGGTTGCAAAAATCCGGTAAATGTCCCCCAATTTCCATTGTTTTTCAGAAGCTGGATGGCTTCCGAAATCAGGAGGGATTAAGCAGAACATCCGGAATCCTCCAACCAGGATTTCTGGATCACCTGGGCCCAGATTCAGAAAACCTTCTTAAGAAGATATCTGCCTTTTTTCCCCTTAACTATAGACTTAAGAAGAAAGTTAAGCAAAGTTGCTATCCCTCAAAAAGGTTATTGGAAATGTTCTTGCGCTATTGCTAATGTTTTTCCTAAAGAAAAAAGTTAAGAAGAAATTACAATCATTAACTTGTCCACATGCCTGGTCTGGCCAGTCCCAATGTCCAACCACCTCTCTTCCCGCTCCTGTCCTGGCCAACCAACTCTCTTCCCTGGCTGGAGAAAAGTAACCATTCCCAGATTCATAGACAGAGCTATAGATTCAAGGACTGACCGTCCATGATCTCACCATTATAGTTGAAACCATGTTTTGAGGCTATACAGTGTTTGTTTACATTTACATTGTTTACAAACATTGAAGTAAAACAAGCTTATATTTTAAGTTCTGATGGAGTACAACTTAAACTAATCTAAGCTCACAGGGTATATTTTTCAAGAATCAAGTGGGTATACAGTATGTCATTAATTTGAAAGTAAAACAATGCATGTACCAATCGCAGATGGACACTTTAACACTGCAAGAGGTCAATGTCCTTATTAGACACTGTGTGAGCCTGCCAGGTCTGAGCTACTGTAGACTCTGAGGGATGCGTGGGCATGTCCACCTCAGTACAGTAAGTGATCAGGTGTTTGACTGTCTGGGAGGAAGGAAGTTGTCATTAATGCTGAGAGAGTCTCAGCAACCTCAGGCATGCCTGACCACACACACTCTTACTCACTCATTCACTCACACACACACACACACACACACACACACACACACACACACACACACACACACACACACCCACGCACCCACGCACGCACGCACAAACTCAAACACATACATACACACTCTCTCTCTCTCTCTCTCTCTCTCTCTCTCTCTCTCTCTCTCTCTTTCTCTCTCTCTCTCTCTCTCTCTCACACTCTCACACACCCTCACACTCACACTTGCACTCACACACCCTCACACTCACACACCCTCACACTTGCACTCACACACCCTCACACTCACACATTCACTCACATTCAGATCCATACAGAAGTAGTAGGCAAGGCACTCTGCGGTTCATTACAGTGAGAGAGGGTGTAATCCAAGGTGTGCTCTTACAGGAAAGGGGGTGATTGGGAACAGATATTTATAGCTTGTAAAAGGTGTCTGAAAAGAAATGAGAAACGGACACCCAACCTCTCTACCTACAGTATATTCCTCTCTCTCTCTCTCTCTCTCTCTCTCTCTCTCTCTCTCTCTCTCTCTGCACCCTATTTTCCTCCCTTCTTCCCTTCTTCCCACCTCTCCTACCCCAACTCTACCATCTTACATTCAAAGCAGCTGCACCAGTGTACTATAACTCTCCATCTCTGAGCTCCGTAACTCTCCATCTCTGAGCTCTGTAACTCTCCATCTCTGAGCTCCGTAACTCTCCATCTCTGAGCTCCGTAACTCTCCATCTCTGAGCTCTGTAACTCTCCATCTCTGAGCTCCGTAACTCTCCATCTCTGAGCTCTGTAACTCTCCATCTCTGAACTCCGTCTGAATGAAACATGCTCTGTGAGTAGGAAACCCCTACTCTCCGCATAAGCAGACTGGCTATTTTAAGGCTATTTTACAAAACGTTACTGGAAATTTACCAAATGTTTTAAATGTTTTACTCCATTAGGTTTTTTCTTCTGTTATGAAACATGAATCAGTGAAAAACAAATCGGTGAATAGGGCCACCTAACCAGCAATAACTCTTACACAGACAGAAGTCAGATAACATTACGCTAACACGGCATCCTTGACAGCAGCAACTGGAATGACAGATCACACCCACTCAGCCACTTAAATATAGAGGAGGTTCCTCCTAGTAACATTCACTTTAATAGCCAGTGACACTTCTCTCCCCCCCCCCCCCCCCCCCCCCCCCCCCCGTCTGTAATACATCTGTGCCACGAGCTCAGCTGCCCCTGGGACATTGTATTATAAACATACCCTACATGTCTCAATATTTCCAAATCCACCTCCACAAGTCTTGTGAGGAGCCATGAACTCTGAATCAGTACAGCTTTATTTACAGCCCTTTAAAAACAAACTTTTAAAAACCTAATCCCCTCTTGCTCATGAATTGCCGTAGAGTTAATGAAAGCCTGGCCTTATGTGGAGTCTTGAATGGATGAGACAGAGGCCTGAGAGCGTGGGCGGTACAAAACAGACAGTTAGCTCTAGCCACTCCAGCCTTCCTTCCCCCCGGTCCGGCCCGGCTTCTTTACGAGGGGACGCAGATTTGAGAAATATGCTGGTTTGTTTTGAACGAAACTCGGTTTCATGGATTTAGACTGTTGGAAAACCACAGTCGGACAGAAAACAAGTTTGTCTGGCGAGGGCGTGTGTTTGGACAACACTGCGTGTTGATTTATCTGCTGCCCAGAATGTGTAATCAAATGTCTAATGAATTCACTGTTCATTAGTGAATTAACACATTCTTACATTTACATCACTGATGCTGGACATGTGCTTTCAATTTAAACTAGTACTAATACGTTATTTTTGTTTTTGGGGCAGTGAGGTGTGGAATTTTTCTCTGACTGTGTGTGACATCTTGACAAGGATTCTATTCTATATCCAGTATTCACTCCACCAAAGGCCAACACAAACCGACTTAACTCCAACCCTTGGCCCTCTGTTAGAATGAGAAAACTGTTGACAGGTTATGAGAAATCGATCTAACTTTTAAAAACAATATTACCAGTCTTGCAATGTAACTGTATTTGAAACATGCTGAAAGACCCAATTAGCTTAATGGTAAAACAACAAGCCCTATAGAACAGAAGAGAAGCACTAGAAGGCATTACAGGGGCAATCTGGAATTGCTACATTCACTTTGAGATTGGTTCAATTTCTCCAACCCCATCCCTCAGCTGTTTACAAAAACAAGTGACGGGGTGGCCGCTTTGTTGTTGTTTCAACTGCAGATTGCACCTTTAAAGGGCGCTGCAAAGTATGAAGGAAATTATCCTTCACATCCGTGTTACTGGATAAATTTCACATCCGTGTTACTGGATAAATTTCACATCCGTGTTACTGGATAAATTTCACATCAATGTTACTGGATAAATTTCACATCCGTGTTACTGGATAAATTTCACATCCGTGTTACTGGATAAATTTCACATCCGTGTTACTGGATAAATTTCACATCCGTGTTACTGGATAAATTTCACATCCGTGTTACTGGATAAATTTCACATCCGTGTTACTGGATAAATTTCACATCCGTGTTACTGGATAAATTTCACATCCGTGTTACTGGATAAATTTCACATCCGTGTTACTGGATAAATTTCACATCCGTGTTACTGGATAAATTTCACATCCGTGTTACTGGATAAATTTCACATCCGTGTTACTGGATAAATTTCACATCCGTGTTACTGGATAAATTTCACATCAGTGTTACTGGATAAATTTCACATCCGTGTTACTGGATAAATTTCACATCCGTGTTACTGGATAAATTTCACATCCGTGTTACTGGATAAATTTCACATCCGTGTTACTGGATAAATTTCACATCCGTGTTTCTGGATACATTTCACATCCGTGTTACTGGATAAATTTCACATCCGTGTTACTGGATAAATTTCACATCCGTGTTACTGGATAAATTCCACATCCGTGTTACTGGATAAATTTCACATCCGTGTTACTGGATAAATTTCACATCCGTGTTACTGGATAAATTTCACATCCGTGTTACTGGATAAATTTCACATCCGTGTTACTGGATAAATTTCACATCAATGTTACTGGATTCAGTGGAGCTTAAGGAATCTAAAACAAAAATCTAAAATCTAAAACAAAAATCCAGAAAATCACATTGTATGATTTTTAAGTAATTAATTTGCATTTTATTGCATGACATAAGTATTTGATCACCTACCAACCAGTAAGAATTCCGGCTCTCACAGACCTGTTAGTTTTTCTTTACCTGTATTAACTACACCTGTTTGAACTTGTTACCTGTATAAAATACACCTGTCCACACACTCAATCAAACAGACTCCAACCTCTCCACAATGACCAAGACCAGAGAGCTGTGTAAGGACATCAGGGCTAAAATTGTAGACCTGCACAAGGCTGGGATGGGCTACAGGACAATAGGCAAGCAGCTTGGTGAGAAGGCAACAACTGTTGGCGCAATTATTAGAAAATGGAAGAAGTTCAAGATGATGGTCAATCACCCTCGGTCTGGGGCTCCATGCAAGATCTCACCTCGTGGGGCATCAATGATCATCAGGAAGGTGAGGGATCAGCCCAGAACTACACTGCAGGACCTGGTCAATGACCTGAAGAGAGCTGGGATCACAGTCTCAAAGAAAACCATTAGTAACACACTACGCCGTCATGGATTAAAATCCTGCAGTGCACGCAAGGTCCCCCTGCTCAAGCCAGCACATGTCCAGGACCGTCTGAGGTTTGCCAATGACCATCTGGATGATCCAGAGGAGGAATGGGAGAAGGTCATGTGGTCTGATGAGACAAAAATAGAGCTTTTTGGTCAAAACCACACTCGCTGTGTTTGGAGGAAGAAGAAGGATGAGTACAACCTCAAGAACACCATCCCAACCGTGAAGCATGGAGGTGGAAACATCATTCTTTTGTGATGCTTTTCTGCAAAGGGGACAGGACGACTGCACCGTATTGAGGGGAGGATGGATGGGGCCATGTATCGCGAGATCTTGGCCAACAACCTCCTTCCCTCAGTAAGAGTATTGAAGATGGGTCGTGGCTGGGTCTTCCAGCATGACAACGACCCGAAACACACCCAGGGCAACTAAGAAGTGGCTCCGTAAGAAGCATCTCAAGGTCCTGGAGTGGTCTAGCCAGTCTCCAGACCTGAACCCAATAGAAAATCTTTGGAGGGAGCTGAAAGTCCGTATTGCCCAGCGACAGCCCCGAAACCTGAAGGATCTGGAGAAGGTATGTATGGAGGAGTGGGCCAAAATCCCTGCTGCAGTGTGTACAAACCTGTTAAAGAACTACAGGAAAAGTATGATCTCTGTAATTGCAAACAAAGGTTTCTGTACCAAATATTAAGTTCTGCTTCTCTTTTGTATCAAATACTTATGTCATGCAATAAAATGCAAATTAATTACTAAAAAATCATACAATGTGATTTTCTGCATTTTTGTTTTAGATTCCGTCTCTCACAGTTGAAGTGTACCTATGATAAAAAAAATTACAGACCTCGACATGCTTTGTAAGTAGGAAAACCTGCAAAATCGGCAGTGTATCAAATACTTGTTCTCCCCACTGTATTTGAGATTCTAATCTAGGGGGGGTGATTGGTACTCCAACTCAAATTAGCTGGATGATTTCACTGTTTGAATCATGTCATTTTCCCCAAATGGACATTTTCCATAGTGGACGTGTTTTTTAAAAGCATACAGTACAGTATGCTCAAGCCAACCATGTTTCTATAGAAAGACTACCTGAAGCCACAGCACTTTGTCCCCATCCAGCACAATCACACAGACATGAAACTGTCATGTCAAATAACAGACCACAGTTTGACTGAAAAACTTTCAAACCACTTGCAAACAGGGCACTCTCAAAATGTAAAAAGATAAAAAGATAACCTTTCAATATGAACGTTTCTTCTCTGTTTATGTTGTATTTACCTCCTCTGTCTAACAGTGTTGTTGACACATTGTTGATTGAACATGGGATTTATGAAAAATGTATGAAAAACTGAAAAGGAGACAGTGGTTGTGTGGTTTTCTCCCTGTCTTTGTTAAATGTGAAGAAAGTATTCAGTAACAAAATGATATATGGCCTTATGGCCTAGGGTAAAAGAACATGAAGTCATTGTTCACCACAATGGGTATTTTTATTAGATTTAATCATCTGACTCATATATTTCTGCTCTGAAGTAGGGGTGTGTCATGCACCATTCTATAGAGAGTAGAGCTGCAGTGTGCTTGACTTTTGATCAGAGACTGAATTGTAGCCTGCATGATTAACCAGGTGAGGGACATCACTGGATAATCAAGTTCAAGTTTCAAGTCATGCACTGACAATTCCTTTCTAATTTCAACTTGGGAATTAATAAAGTCTAATTGAATCGGAAGAAAAGTTCAAACATGACAAGCTAGAGATTTCACTCATCAATCACTGACACTAGGGAGACACGAAGACGTGCAAAACATGTATCCCCAAAGATTGGAGTTGTGCTTTTAAAGATGGGGAATACTACGCAGGGAATAATACACAGGGAATAATACACAGGGTATAATACACAGGGTATAATACACAGGGTATAATACATAGGGAATAATATAATACACAGGGGATAATACACAGGGTATAATACACAGGGGATAATACACAGGGTATAATACACAGGGAATAATACACAGGGTATAATACACAGGGGATAATACACAGGGTATAATACACAGGGTATAATACACAGGGAATAATATAATACACAGGGGATAATACACAGGGTATAATACACAGGGGATAATACACAGGGTATAATACACAGCGAATAATACACAGGGAATAATACACAGGGAGTAATACACAGGGAATAATACACAGGGTATAATACACAGGGTATAATACACAGGGAATAATATAATACACTGGGAATAAAACACAGGGGATAATACACAGGGTATAATACACATGGGATAATACACAGGGTATAATACACAGAGTATAATACACAGGGAATAATACACAGGGAATAATACACAGGGTATAATACATAGGGAATAATACACAGGGAGTAATACACAGGGTATAATACACAGGGTATAATACACAGGGAATAATACACAGGGAATAATACACAGGGAATAATACACAGGGTATAATACACAGGGTATAATACACAGGGGATAATACACAGGGTATAATACACAGCGAATAATACACAGGGAATAATATAATACACAAGGAGTAATACACAGGGTATAATACACAGGGAATAATACACAGGGAATAATACACAGGGTATAATACACAGGGAATAATACACAGGGTATAATACATAGGGAGTAATACACAGGGTATAATACACAGGGTATAATACACAGGGAATAATACACAGGGAATAATACACAGGGTATAATACACAGGGAGTAATACACAGGGTATAATACACAGGGTATAATACACAGGGAATAATACACAGGGAATAATACACAGGGTATAATACACAGGGAATAATATAATACACAGGGTATAATACACAGCGAATAATACACAGGGAATAATATAATACACAGGATATAATACACAGGGAGTAATACACAGGGTATAATACACAGGGTATAATACACAGGGAGTAATACACAGGGTATAATACACAGGGTATAATACACAGGGAATAATACACAGGGAATAATACACAGGGAATAATACACAGGGTATAATACACAGGGTATAATACACAGGGGATAATACACAGGGTATAATACACAGCGAATAATACACAGGGAATAATATAATACACAAGGAGTAATACACAGGGTATAATACACAGGGAATAATACACAGGGAATAATACACAGGGTATAATACACAGGGAATAATACACAGGGTATAATACATAGGGAGTAATACACAGGGTATAATACACAGGGTATAATACACAGGGAATAATACACAGGGAATAATACACAGGGTATAATACACAGGGAGTAATACACAGGGTATAATACACAGGGTATAATACACAGGGAATAATACACAGGGAATAATACACAGGGTATAATACACAGGGAATAATATAATACACAGGGTATAATACACAGGGAATAATACACAGGGAATAATACACAGGGTATAATACACAGCGAATAATATAATACACAGGATATAATACACAGGGAGTAATACACAGGGTATAATACACAGGGAATAATATAATACACAGGATATAATACACAGGGAGTAATACACAGGGTATAATACACAGGGTATAATACACAGCGAATAATACACAGGGAATAATATAATACACAGGATATAATACACAGGGAGTAATACACAGGGTATAATACACAGGGTATAATACACAGGGAATAATATAATACACAGGATATAATACACAGGGAGTAATACACAGGGTATAATACACAGGGTATAATACACAGGGAATAATATAATACACAGGATATAATACACAGGGAGTAATACACAGGGAATAATACACAGGGTATAATACACAGGGAATAATACACAGGGAGTAATACACAGGGAATAATACACAGGGTATAATACACAGGGAATAATAGATTCCGTTGAACTGTATCTAGTTATTGCTCAATATGGATAAGTTATACAGTACCTGAGGATAAGGACAGTTTTACACCATCTATCATTTGTAAATAATTATGCTATGATCCTAATGAAGAAATGATCTTAAAAGGGGGTGGGGGGATTTTTCTCAGAATCTCTCCCATACAAATGTTGTTGTCTTGACAAGGCACACTGTTGTTTGTAATGGACAGGTTCTGTCATGAACTGTTGTCAAGCATTGTGCTCATCTTGTCTTCCACTTCTCTTTCCTAATAACCACCCTGAAGCCTAATACGATTATTGGAATTGTGTTACACCTCTTGAGTATAGCATATTGCTCATCTATCCAAAGAGCCAAGATTTAAATGTTTTCTTTCCTCAACAGACTCTTCATTGTATTGAGTATTGGGGGACTGCCCTGTAGTTGACACAAAATGCATTTGTCAACAGTGTATCAAAACAAAATGTTGCCATAGTTACCTCAAATGAGTAACAGCAATATGCATCATATTTATACCGCCGTTAATATGTCCAAGACCTCCATAAGGCAGGGTACAATTATTATATTGTTTTTACTTGTTGATTCATAAAAATGAGTTTATTAGCCTTTGCCCTCAAAACGTCCTTCTCATGTCAGTCTTATTGAGCGTTGTTATTCCAACAGGGGACTTAACAGTGAACTGCACTTTAGTACATGGAAAATGGAGGCCTAAGTAATCAATCACACAAGTCCAGCAAAGTTCCTCAATCAAGCAGTGGGTTATTCCTTGGTTAAGTGCTTTTTAACTAGGCTACAATTAAGCTCAAGCAAATTCCTTTCTTTTGGGCATGACTGGACACCTCTGTAATATAGCTTCAGTGCAGGTACAGTACAGTTTATTGTAGAAGAAGAAGAAGAAGAGAAAGATAGTATGCAGTTCAGAAAAGTGCTCTTTCCTCTCTGATAGTTCAAATGTAGGGGCCGTAGCTCAGTAGAATATTTTGGGGTGTGGCTTGCTCACAGCTCTTTTTGTGCAACCGTGAGTGAGTGAATGAGTGAGTGAATGAGTGAGTGTGAGTGTGAGTGTGTGTGTGTGTGTGTGTGTGTGTGTGTGTGTGTGTGTGTGTGTGTGTGTGTGTGTGTGTGTGTGTGTGTGTGTGTGTGTGTGTGTGTGTGCGTGCGTGCCTGTGTGCGTGCGTGCGTGCGTGCATATGTGTGTGAGTGAAAGTGTCATTCCAATTGATCTAATCTGTTGTGTTATGCCATTACACTGTAAATGTAGAAGTAAAGTGAGAGGTGAAAACTGAAGTGGTTCAAGAAGAGAGCTCTGTCAGAACCCTAGTTCCCCAGTCTGGGAGAGAGCTCTGCCAGTCAGAACCCTAGTTCCCCGGTCTGGGAGAGAGCTCTGTCAGAACCCTGGTTCCCCAGTCTGGGAGAGAGCTCTGTCAGAACCCTGGTTCCCCAGTCTGGGAGAGAGCTCTGTCAGAACCCTGGTTCCCCAGTCTGGGAGAGAGCTCTGTCAGAACCCTGGTTCCAAAGTCTGGGAGAGAGCTCTGTCAGAACCCTGGTTCCCCAGTCTGGGACAGAGCTCTACCAGTCAGAACACTGGTTCCCCGGTCTGGGAGAGAGTTCTACCAGTCAGAACACTGGTTCCCCGGTCTGGGACAGAGGTCTGCCAGTCAGTACCCTGGGTTTCCGGTGTGGGACAGAGCTCTACCAGTCAGAACACTGGTTCCCCGGTCTGGGAGGCTCGCAGGTGACCTTTCCCATTGGCCCTGTGTGGTAAAGCTGTTCAGAGTCTCCCTATCCCTGCGTTCCCTTCAAGCTTCAGCATCCGTCTCTGTCTGCCAAACGCTGCTCACCTTGCATGTCCCAGGGCAGGCTGGGAATGTGTCCCAAATTACACTATTCCCTTTGTAGTGCACTACTTTTGACTAGGGCCCGTAGGGTGCTTTTTGGGACGCACACCTGGAAGGCTGGAAGGACAAGGCCGGCGGCCGCACAGCTCGGCAGCTCAGCTCAACATGGCCTGTATGTGCGTTGAAAGGCGGCCATTTAAAATAGCCTATGGATAATTAAATACAGAGCTCTAAGTTCACTGTACAGTAATTGGTCAGGAAGCCGTTCGCAGGCAAAGCTCATTTACAGTAAACGGATCAGCCTGGAGCTGCTGAAGTACACTTGGCTCACTCCGTGCATTATAACGATTGGAAATTTCAAGTGAAGTCCCAAAGGTTTTTTTAATGTGCAAATATTTATTGCGATGTCTCTTAGACGCTGTTATTTTTTTTTCTGTGGACAAAGTCAACACTGTTTGAGTGTGTGAGTACAGGTTTAGTATTGCGTTTTAAAAATATGAATATTACAGAAATGTTTTTGATCATATGATCTGTGATGTTGTGTTAAGAGTCTCAGAGGGCAATGAGGTGCAGGTTTAAAATAGAGATTCTTACTATTAAACTGTTGATGTAGAGAGAGAACAACGATCATAACAAGAGAGGACCTATTATCCTCATTGAAGGGCTCGGTCATTGAATTAGAGACATCTGAAAGACAGTGAAGAAATCAACCAAGTAAGTTAGATTATGATTGTGGATTTGGTTGCTCTAATAGAGAGGTTTACCCCGATGACCACACACACAATTTTTATTTGTATTTATTATGGATCCCCATAAGCTGCTGCCAGGGAAGCAGCTACTCTTCCTTGGGTCTAGCAAAATGAAGGCAGTTTATACAATTTTAAAAACATTACATTACATTCACATATTTCACAGCACACTGTGTGCAATCAGGCCCCTACTCCACCACTACCACATATCTACAGTACTAAATCCATGTGTATGTGTGTGTATAGTGCATATGTTATCGTGTGCGTTGTATTCACTGAATACAGCAGGTGTAGACCTCACCGTGAAATACTTTCTTACAAGCCCTTAACCGACAAATGCAGTTCATGAAATGGAGTTAAGAAAATATTTATTAAATAAACTACAGTTAAATTATTATTTTTTAAATCTAAAAGTAACACAAGAAAATGACATAACATCAACGAGGCTATATATACGGGGGTACCGTGCAGGGGTACAGTTAGTCAAGGTAATTTGTAAAGTGACTACGCATGGATAATAAACAGCGAGTAGCAGCAGTACAGAAACAAATGTAAATAGTCCTGGTGGCCATTTGATTAATTGTTCAGCAGTCTGATGGCTTGGGGGTAGAAGCTGTTAAGGACCCTTTTGATCCTAGACTTGGCGCTCCGGTACCGCTTGCAGTGCGGTAGCAGAGAAAACAGTCTATGACTTGGGTTACTGGAGTCTATGACCATTTTTTGGGGCCTTCCTCTGACACCGCCTAGTATACAGGAAGCTTGGCCCCAGTGATGGACTACCCTCTGTGGCGCCTTACGGTCAGATGCTGAGCAATTGCCATACCAGGCGGTGCTGCAACCGGTCAGGATGTTCTCGATGGTGCAGATGTATAACTTTTTGAGGATCTGGGGACCCATGCCAAATCTCTTCAGTCTCATGAGGTGGAAAAGGTTTTGTCGTGCCCTCTTCACAACTGTCTTGGTGTGTTTGGACCATGATAGTTTGTTGGTGAAGTGGACACCAAGGAACTTGAAACTCTCGACCTGCTCCACTACACCCCCGTCGATGTGAATGGGGTGTGTTTGGCCCTTTTCCTGTAGTCCACAATCAGCTCCTTTGTCTTGCTCACATTGAGGGAAAGGCACCACATTGCCAGATCTCTGACCGCCTCCTTCTAGGCTGTCTCATAGTTGTCAGTGATCAGGCCTACAACTGTTGTGTCATCAGCAAACTTAATGATGTTGTTGGAGTCGTGCTTGGGACTAAGCACGCACCTTTGAGGGGCCCCAGTGTTGAGGATCAGCATGGCGGATGTGTTGTTGCCTATCCTTACCACCTAGGGGTGGCCCGTCAGGAAGTCCAGGATCCATTTGCAGAGAGAGGTGTTTAGTCCCAGGGTCCTTAGCTTAGTGATGAGCTTTGTGGGCACTATGGGGTTGAACGCTGAGCTGTAGTCAATGAACAGCATTCTCACATGGGTGTTCCTTTTGTCCAGGTGGGAAAGGGCAGTGTGGAGTGCGATTGAGATTGCATCATTTGTGGATCTGTTGGGGCGGTATGCAAATTGGAGTAGGTCTAGTGTTTCCGGCATGATGGTGTTGATGTGAGCCATGACCAGCCTTTCAAAGCACTTCATGGTTACTGACATGAGTGCTACAGGGCGGTAGTCATTTAGGCAGGTTACCTTCACTTCCTTGGGCACATGGACTATGGTGGTCTGCTTTAAACATGTAGGTATTACAGACTCGGTTAGGGAGAAGTTGAAAATGTCATTGAAGACACTTGCCAGTTGGTCCGTGCATGCTTTGAGTATACGTCTTGGTAATCCGTCTGGCCCCACGGCCTTGTGAAAGTTGACCTGTTTAAAGGTCTTGCTCACATCGTCTACTGAGAGCGTGATCACACAGTCGTCCGGAACAGCTGGTGTTCTCATACATGCTTCAGGGTTACTTGCCTAGAAGTGAGCATAAAAGGCATTTAGCTCGTCTGGTAGGCACTGGCCAGCTCGCGGCTCGGTTCCCCTCGGTTCCCCGTCTGTAATAGTTTTTAAACCCTGCCACATCCGATGAGAGTCAGAGCGGTGTTATAGGATGCAATCTTAGTCCTGTTTGATGGTTTGCCTGAGGGCATAGTGGGATTTATTATGAGCGTCCGGATTAATGTCCCGCTCCTTGAAAGAGGCAGCTCTAGCCTTTAGCTCGATGAGGATGTTACTTGTAATCCAAGGCTTCTGGTTGAGATAAGTATGTACGGTCACTGTGGGGATGATGTCATCAATGCACTTATTGATGAAGCCGGTGACTGAGGTGGTGTACTCCTCAATGCCATTGGATGAATCGCGGAACGTATTCCAGTCTGTGCTAGACAAACAATACTGTAGAGTAGCATTCACGTCAGATTTAGTTGTTGCTTGTAAGCAGGAATCAGGAGGATAGAATTATGGTCAGATTTGCCAAATGGAGGGTGAGGGAGAGCTTTGTATGCATCTCTGTGTGTGGAGTAAAGGTGGTCCAGAGTTCTTTTCCTCTTGTTGCACGTGTAATATGCTGGTAGAAATGAGGTAAAAACAGATTTAAGTGTGCCTGCACTAAAGTCCCCGGCCACTAGGAGCACCACTTCTGGATGAGCATTTTCTTGTTTGCGTAAGGCCTTATAATATAGATGAGAACTCTCTGGGTAAATAGTGTGGTCTACAGCTTATCATGAGGTATTCTACCTCAGGCGAGCAATACCTCGAGACTTCTTTAACATTAGACATCGCGCACCATCAGTTATTGACAAATTGACACACATCCCCGTCCCTCGTCTTAACAGACGTAGCTGCTTTGTCTTGCCGATGCACGGAGAAGCCAGCCATCTCTATATTATCCGTGTCGTCGTTCAGCCACGTCTCAGCTAAGATATTACAGTTTTCAATGTCCCGTCAATAGGACGTAGGACGTAGATTGTCCAGTTTGTTTTCCAATGATTGCACGTTTGCCAATAATACGGAGGGCAGTGGTAGTTTACCTACTCATCGGCGAACTCTAACAAGGCACCCCGCCCTCCTTCCCCTTCTTCTCAGGCTTTTCTTCACGCATGCAAACACTGCGGTTAGCCCTGCCAACCTTGTTGATCTACTGGCTTAGCATGGGGTTACATGCTGTATGCAGAGCATTCATTGACCTATTGAATCTGCTCTTCACATAAACAAACATACAGGCTCAATCCGTCATTTCTGTGTCAGACTAGACGTGTGTGTGTATGTGTGTGTCTGTGCGTGCATGCATGTGTGTGTGTGTGTGTGTGTGCATGTGTGTGCATGTGTTTGTATGTGTGTGTCTGTGCGTGCATGCATGTGTGTGTGTCTGTGCGTGCATGCATGTGTGTGTGTGTGTGTGTGTGTGTGCGTGTGTGTGGTTTCAGGGGTAGCCTTTTTATTAGACTGTCCTTTGTGTTTCAAATCCTCAGTAAAACATCGGGAAGGGTCTATGAAAGGACTTGATACCATTGGCTACACACCACATTATTTTTATTTTGATTCCTTCTAGCTCCTAGTGGTCTAAAGAATGCATGTACTCTATTCTCTGGTGTAACGTATTTATAATATTGTTTATTTAACAGTAGTAATGGTTTAATAACATACTGTAACTGTACAGTAGTAGTAATGGTTTAATAACATACTGTACAGTAGTAGTAGTAATGGTTTAAAAACATACTGTACAGTAGTAGTAGTAATGGTTTAATAACATACTGTACAGTTGTAGTAGTAATGGTTTAATAACATACTGTAACTGTACAGTAGTAGTAATGGTTTAATAACATACTGTACAGTAGTAGTAGTAATGGTTTAATAACATACTGTACAGTTGTAGTAGTAATGGTTTAATAACATACTGTAACTGTACAGTAGTAGTAGTAATGGTTTAATAACCTGCTGTACAGACAGTAGTAGTAATGGTTTAATAACATACTGTACAGTAGTAGTAGTAATGGTTTAATAACATACTGTACAGTAGTAGTAGTAATGGTTTAAAAAACATACTGTACAGTAGTAGTAGTAATGGTTTAATAACATACTGTAACTGTACAGTAGTAGTAATGGTTTAATAACATACTGTAACTGTACAGTAGTAGTAATGGTTTAATAACATACTGTAACTGCACAGACAGTAGTAGTAGTAATGGTTTAATAACATACTGTAACTGTATAGACAGTAGTAGTAGTAATGGTTTAATAACATACTGTAACTGTACAGACAGTAGTAGTAATAGTTTAATAACATACTGTAACTGTACAGACAGTGGTAGTAATAGTTTAATAACATACTGTAACTGTACAGACAGTAGTAGTAATAGTTTAATAACATACTGTAACTGTACAGACAGTGGTAGTAATAGTTTAATAACATACTGTAACTGTACAGTAGTAGTAATAGTTTAATAACATACTGTAACTGTACAGACAGTGGTAGTAATAGTTTAATAACATACTGTAACTGTACAGACAGTGGTAGTAATAGTTTAATAACATACTGTAACTGTACAGACAGTAGTAGTAATGGTTTAATAACATACTGTAACTGTACAGTAGTAGTAATGGTTTAATAACATACTGTAACTGTACAGACAGTAGTAGTAATAGTTTAATAACATACTGTAACTGTACAGACAGTGGTAGTAATAGTTTAATAACATACTGTAACTGTACAGACAGTAGTAATAATGGTTTAATAACATACTGTAACTGTACAGTAGTAGTAATGGTTTAATAACATACTGTAACTGTACAGACAGTAGTAGTAATAGTTTAATAACATACTGTAACTGTACAGACAGTAGTAGTAATAGTTTAATAACATACTGTAACTGTACAGACAGTAGTAGTAATGGTTTAATAACATACTGTAACTGTACAGTAGTAGTAATAGTTTAATAACATACTGTAACTGTACAGACAGTAGTAGTAATGGTTTAATAACATACTGTAACTGTACAGACAGTAGTAGTAATGGTTTAATAACATACTGTAACTGTACAGTAGTAGTAATAGTTTAATAACATACTGTAACTGTACAGACAGTAGTAGTAATGGTTTAATAACATACTGTAACTGTACAGACAGTAGTAGTAATAGTTTAATAACATACTGTAACTGTACAGTAGTAGTAATAGTTTAATAACATACTGTAACTGTACAGACAGTGGTAGTAATAGTTTAATAACATACTGTAACTGTATAGACAGTAGTAGTAGTAATGGTTTAATAACATACTGTAACTGTACAGACAGTGGTAGTAATAGTTTAATAACATACTGTAACTGTACAGACAGTAGTAGTAATAGTTTAATAACATACTGTAACTGTACAGACAGTAGTAGTAATGTTTTAATAACATACTGTAACTGTACAGACAGTAGTAGTAATAGTTTAATAACATACTGTAACTGTACAGACAGTAGTAGTAATGGTTTAATAACATACTGTAACTGTACAGACAGTAGTAGTAATAGTTTAATAACATACTGTAACTGTACAGACAGTGGTAGTAATAGTTTAATAACATACTGTAACTGTATAGACAGTAGTAGTAGTAATGGTTTAATAACATACTGTAACTGTACAGACAGTAGTAGTAGTAATAGTTTAATAACATACTGTAACTGTACAGACAGTAGTAGTAATAGTTTAATAACATACTGTAACTGTACAGACAGTGGTAGTAATAGTTTAATAACATACTGTAACTGTACAGTAGTAGTAATGGTTTAATAACATACTGTAACTGTACAGACAGTAGTAGTAATAGTTTAATAACATACTGTAACTGTACAGTAGTAGTAATAGTTTAATAACATACTGTAACTGTACAGACAGTGGTAGTAATAGTTTAATAACATACTGTAACTGTACAGACAGTAGTAGTAGTAATAGTTTAATAACATACTGTAACTGTACAGACAGTAGTAGTAACAGTTTAATAACATACTGTAACTGTACAGACAGTGGTAGTAATAGTTTAATAACATACTGTAACTGTACAGACAGTAGTAGTAATAGTTTAATAACATACTGTAACTGTACAGTAGTAGTAATAGTTTAATAACATACTGTAACTGTACAGTAGTAGTAATGGTTTAATAACATACTGTAACTGTATAGACAGTAGTAGTAGTAATGGTTTAATAACATACTGTAACTGTACAGACAGTGGTAGTAATGGTTTAATAACATACTGTAACTGTACAGACAGTGGTAGTAATAGTTTAATAACATACTGTAACTGTACAGTAGTAGTAGTAATAGTTTAATAACATACTGTAACTGTACAGACAGTGGTAGTAATAGTTTAATAACATACTATAACTGTACAGACAGTAGTAGTAGTAATGGTTTAATAACATACTGTAACTGTACAGACAGTAGTAGTAATAGTTTAATAACATACTGTAACTGTACAGACAGTGGTAATAGTTTAATAACATACTGTAACTGTACAGACAGTAGTAGTAATAGTTTAATAACATACTGTAACTGTACAGACAGTGGTAATAGTTTAATAACATACTGTAACTGTATAGACAGTAGTAGTAATGGTTTAATAACATACTGTAACTGTACAGTAGTAGTAATAGTTTAATAACATACTGTAACTGTACAGACAGTAGTAGTAATAGTTTAATAACATACTGTAACTGTATAGACAGTAGTAGTAGTAATGGTTTAATAACATACTGTAACTGTACAGACAGTAGTAGTAGTAATAGTTTAATAACATACTGTAACTGTACAGACAGTAGTAGTAATAGTTTAATAACATACTGTAACTGTATAGACAGTAGTAGTAGTAATGGTTTAATAACATACTGTAACTGTACAGACAGTGGTAGTAATAGTTTAATAACATACTGTAACTGTACAGACAGTAGTAGTAATAGTTTAATAACATACTGTAACTGTACAGTGGTAGTAATAGTTTAATAACATACTGTAACTGTACAGACAGTAGTAGTAATGGTTTAATAACATACTGTAACTGTACAGTAGTAGTAATAGTTTAATAACATACTGTAACTGTACAGACAGTAGTAGTAATAGTTTAATAACATACTGTAACTGTATGGACAGTGGTAGTAGTAATAGTTTAATAACATACTGTAACTGTACAGACAGTAGTGGTAGTAATAGTTTAATAACATACTGTAACTGTACAGACAGTGGTAGTAATAGTTTAATAACATACTGTAACTGTACAGACAGTAGTAGTAGTAATAGTTTAATAACATACTGTAACTGTACAGACAGTAGTAGTAATGGTTTAATAACATACTGTAACTGTACAGTAGTAGTAATAGTTTAATAACATACTGTAACTGTACAGACAGTAGTAGTAGTAATAGTTTAATAACATACTGTAACTGTACAGACAGTGGTAGTAATAGTTTAATAACATACTGTAACTGTACAGACAGTAGTGGTAGTAATAGTTTAATAACATACTGTAACTGTACAGACAGTGGTAGTAATAGTTTAATAACATACTGTAACTGTACAGACAGTGGTAGTAATAGTTTAATAACATACTGTAACTGTACAGACAGTAGTAGTAATAGTTTAATAACATACTGTAACTGTACAGACAGTAGTAGTAATAGTTTAATAACATACTGTAACTGTACAGACAGTAGTAGTAGTAATGGTTTAATAAAATACTGTAACTGTACAGTAGTAGTAATGGTTTAATAACATACTGTAACTGTACAGACAGTAGTAGTAATAGTTTAATAACATACTGTAACTGTACAGACAGTAGTAGTAGTAATGGTTTAATAACATACTGTAACTGTATAGACAGTAGTAGTAATAGTTTAATAACATACTGTAACTCTACAGACAGTGGTAGTAATAGTTTAATAACATACTGTAACTGTACAGTAGTAGTAATGGTTTAATAACATACTGTAACTGTACAGACAGTAGTAGTAATGGTTTAATAACATACTGTAACTGTACAGTAGTAGTAATAGTTTAATAACATACTGTAACTGTACAGACAGTAGTAGTAATGGTTTAATAACATACTGTAACTGTACAGTAGTAGTAATAGTTTAATAACATACTGTAACTGTACAGACAGTAGTAGTAATAGTTTAATAACATACTGTAACTGTATAGACAGTAGTAGTAATAGTTTAATAACATACTGTAACTGTACAGACAGTAGTGGTAGTAATAGTTTAATAACATACTGTAACTGTATAGACAGTAGTGGTAATAGTTTAATAACATACTGTAACTGTACAGACAGTAGTAGTAATAGTTTAATAACATACTGTAACTGTACAGTGGTAGTAATAGTTTAATAACATACTGTAACTGTACAGACAGTAGTGGTAGTAATAGTTTAATAACATACTGTAACTGTATAGACAGTAGTAGTAATAGTTTAATAACATACTGTAACTGTACAGACAGTAGTAGTAATAGTTTAATAACATACTGTAACTGTACAGACAGTAGTAGTAATGGTTTAATAACATACTGTAACTGTACAGTAGTAGTAATAGTTTAATAACATACTGTAACTGTACAGACAGTAGTAGTAATAGTTTAATAACATACTGTAACTGTATAGACAGTAGTAGTAGTAATGGTTTAATAACATACTGTAACTGTACAGACAGTAGTAGTAATAGTTTAATAACATACTGTAACTGTACAGACAGTAGTGGTAGTAATAGTTTAATAACATACTGTAACTGTATAGACAGTAGTGGTAATAGTTTAATAACATACTGTAACTGTACAGACAGTAGTAGTAATAGTTTAATAACATACTGTAACTGTACAGTAGTAGTAATAGTTTAATAACATACTGTAACTGTACAGTAGTAGTAATGGTTTAATAACATACTGTAACTGTACAGACAGTAGTAGTAATAGTTTAATAACATACTGTAACTGTACAGACAGTGGTAGTAATAGTTTAATAACATACTGTAACTGTACAGACAGTAGTAGTAGTAATGGTTTAATAACATACTGTAACTGTACAGACAGTAGTAGTAATAGTTTACTAACATACTGTAACTGTATAGACAGTAGTAGTAATAGTTTAATAACATACTGTAACTGTACAGACAGTAGTAGTAATAGTTTAATAACATACTGTAACTGTACAGACAGTAGTAGTAGTAATGGTTTAATAACATACTGTAACTGTACAGTAGTAGTAATAGTTTAATAACATACTGTAACTGTACAGACAGTGGTAGTAATAGTTTAATAACATACTGTAACTGTACAGTAGTAGTAATAGTTTAATAACATACTGTAACTGTACAGACAGTAGTAGTAATGGTTTAATAACATACTGTAACTGTACAGTAGTAGTGATAGTTTAATAACATACTGTAACTGTACAGACAGTAGTAGTAATAGTTTAATAACATACTGTAACTGTATAGACAGTAGTAGTAGTAATGGTTTAATAACATAATGTAACTGTACAGACAGTAGTAGTAATAGTTTAATAACATACTGTAACTGTACAGACAGTAGTGGTAGTAATAGTTTAATAACATACTGTAACTGTATAGACAGTAGTAGTAATAGTTTAATAACATACTGTAACTGTACAGACAGTAGTAGTAATAGTTTAATAACATACTGTAACTGTACAGTAGTAGTAATAGTTTAATAACATACTGTAACTGTACAGTAGTAGTAATGGTTTAATAACATACTGTAACTGTACAGACAGTAGTAGTAATAGTTTAATAACATACTGTAACTGTACAGACAGTGGTAGTAATAGTTTAATAACATACTGTAACTGTACAGACAGTAGTAGTAGTAATGGTGTAATAACATACTGTAACTGTACAGACAGTAGTAGTAATAGTTTAATAACATACTGTAACTGTACAGTAGTAGTAATAGTTTAATAACATACTGTAACTGTACAGACAGTATTAGTAATAGTTTAATAACATACTGTAACTGTACAGACAGTGGTAGTAATAGTTTAATAACATACTGTAACTGTACAGTAGTAGTAATAGTTTAATAACATACTGTAACTGTACAGACAGTAGTAGTAATGGTTTAATAACATACTGTAACTGTACAGTAGTAGTAATAGTTTAATAACATACTGTAACTGTACAGTAGTAGTAATGGTTTAATAACATACTGTAACTGTACAGTAGTAGTAATAGTTGAATAACATACTGTAACTGTACAGTAGTAGTAATGGTTTAATAACATACTGTAACTGTATAGACAGTAGTAGTAGTAATGGTTTAATAACATACTGTAACTGTACAGACAGTGGTAGTAATGGTTTAATAACATACTGTAACTGTACAGACAGTGGTAGTAATAGTTTAATAACATACTGTAACTGTACAGACAGTAGTAGTAATAGTTTAATAACATACTGTAACTGTACAGACAGTGGTAGTAATAGTTTAATAACATACTATAACTGTACAGACAGTAGTAGTAGTAATGGTTTAATAACATACTGTAACTGTACAGACAGTAGTAGTAATAGTTTAATAACATACTGTAACTGTACAGACAGTGGTAATAGTTTAATAACATACTGTAACTGTACAGACAGTAGTAGTAATAGTTTAATAACATACTGTAACTGTACAGACAGTGGTAATAGTTTAATAACATACTGTAACTGTATAGACAGTAGTAGTAATGGTTTAATAACATACTGTAACTGTACAGTAGTAGTAATAGTTTAATAACATACTGTAACTGTACAGACAGTAGTAGTAATAGTTTAATAACATACTGTAACTGTATAGACAGTAGTAGTAGTAATGGTTTAATAACATACTGTAACTGTACAGACAGTGGTAGTAGTAATAGTTTAATAACATACTGTAAATGTACAGACAGTAGTAGTAGTAATAGTTTAATAACATACTGTAACTGTACAGACAGTAGTAGTAATAGTTTAATAACATACTGTAACTGTATAGACAGTAGTAGTAGTAATGGTTTAATAACATACTGTAACTGTACAGACAGTGGTAGTAATAGTTTAATAACATACTGTAACTGTACAGACAGTAGTAGTAATAGTTTAATAACATACTGTAACTGTACAGTGGTAGTAATAGTTTAATAACATACTGTAACTGTACAAACAGTAGTAGTAATAGTTTAATAACATACTGTAACTGTACAGTAGTAGTAATAGTTTAATAACATACTGTAACTGTACAGTAGTAGTAATGGTTTAATAACATACTGTAACTGTATAGACAGTAGTAGTAATAGTTTAATAACATACTGTAACTGTACAGACAGTGGTAGTAATAGTTTAATAACATACTGTAACTGTACAGACAGTAGTAGTAGTAATGGTTTAATAACATACTGTAACTGTACAGACAGTAGTAGTAATAGTTTAATAACATACTGTAACTGTACAGACAGTGGTAGTAATAGTTTAATAACATACTGTAACTGTACAGACAGTAGTAGTAATAGTTTAATAACATACTGTAACTGTACAGACAGTAGTAGTAATAGTTTAATAACATACTGTAACTGTACAGACAGTAGTAGTAGTAATGGTTTAATAACATACTGTAACTGTACAGTAGTAGTAATGGTTTAATAACATACTGTAACTGTACAGACAGTAGTAGTAATAGTTTAATAACATACTGTAACTGTACAGACAGTAGTAGTAGTAATGGTTTAATAACATACTGTAACTGTATAGACAGTAGTAGTAATAGTTTAATAACATACTGTAACTCTACAGACAGTGGTAGTAATAGTTTAATAACATACTGTAACTGTACAGTAGTAGTAATGGTTTAATAACATACTGTAACTGTACAGACAGTGGTAGTAATAGTTTAATAACATACTGTAACTGTACAGACAGTAGTAGTAATGGTTTAATAACATACTGTAACTGTACAGTAGTAGTAATAGTTTAATAACATACTGTAACTGTACAGACAGTAGTAGTAATAGTTTAATAACATACTGTAACTGTATAGACAGTAGTAGTAATAGTTTAATAACATACTGTAACTGTACAGACAGTAGTGGTAGTAATAGTTTAATAACATACTGTAACTGTATAGACAGTAGTGGTAATAGTTTAATAACATACTGTAACTGTACAGACAGTAGTAGTAATAGTTTAATAACATACTGTAACTGTACAGTGGTAGTAATAGTTTAATAACATACTGTAACTGTACAGACAGTAGTGGTAGTAATAGTTTAATAACATACTGTAACTGTATAGACAGTAGTAGTAATAGTTTAATAACATACTGTAACTGTACAGACAGTAGTAGTAATAGTTTAATAACATACTGTAACTGTACAGACAGTAGTAGTAATGGTTTAATAACATACTGTAACTGTACAGACAGTAGTAGTAATGGTTTAATAACATACTGTAACTGTACAGACAGTGGTAGTAATGGTTTAATAACATACTGTAACTGTACAGACAGTGGTAGTAATAGTTTAATAACATACTGTAACTGTACAGACAGTAGTAGTAATAGTTTAATAACATACTGTAACTGTACAGACAGTGGTAGTAATAGTTTAATAACATACTATAACTGTACAGACAGTAGTAGTAGTAATGGTTTAATAACATACTGTAACTGTACAGACAGTAGTAGTAATAGTTTAATAACATACTGTAACTGTACAGACAGTGGTAATAGTTTAATAACATACTGTAACTGTACAGACAGTAGTAGTAATAGTTTAATAACATACTGTAACTGTACAGACAGTGGTAATAGTTTAATAACATACTGTAACTGTATAGACAGTAGTAGTAATGGTTTAATAACATACTGTAACTGTACAGTAGTAGTAATAGTTTAATAACATACTGTAACTGTACAGACAGTAGTAGTAATAGTTTAATAACATACTGTAACTGTATAGACAGTAGTAGTAGTAATGGTTTAATAACATACTGTAACTGTACAGACAGTGGTAGTAGTAATAGTTTAATAACATACTGTAAATGTACAGACAGTAGTAGTAGTAATAGTTTAATAACATACTGTAACTGTACAGACAGTAGTAGTAATAGTTTAATAACATACTGTAACTGTATAGACAGTAGTAGTAGTAATGGTTTAATAACATACTGTAACTGTACAGACAGTGGTAGTAATAGTTTAATAACATACTGTAACTGTACAGACAGTAGTAGTAATAGTTTAATAACATACTGTAACTGTACAGTGGTAGTAATAGTTTAATAACATACTGTAACTGTACAGACAGTAGTAGTAATAGTTTAATAACATACTGTAACTGTACAGTAGTAGTAATAGTTTAATAACATACTGTAACTGTACAGTAGTAGTAATGGTTTAATAACATACTGTAACTGTATAGACAGTAGTAGTAATAGTTTAATAACATACTGTAACTGTACAGACAGTGGTAGTAATAGTTTAATAACATACTGTAACTGTACAGACAGTAGTAGTAGTAATGGTTTAATAACATACTGTAACTGTACAGACAGTAGTAGTAATAGTTTAATAACATACTGTAACTGTACAGACAGTGGTAGTAATAGTTTAATAACATACTGTAACTGTACAGACAGTAGTAGTAATAGTTTAATAACATACTGTAACTGTACAGACAGTAGTAGTAATAGTTTAATAACATACTGTAACTGTACAGACAGTAGTAGTAGTAATGGTTTAATAACATACTGTAACTGTACAGTAGTAGTAATGGTTTAATAACATACTGTAACTGTACAGACAGTAGTAGTAATAGTTTAATAACATACTGTAACTGTACAGACAGTAGTAGTAGTAATGGTTTAATAACATACTGTAACTGTACAGTAGTAGTAATAGTTTAATAACATGCTGTAACTGTACAGACAGTAGTAGTAATAGTTTAATAACATACTGTAACTGTATAGACAGTAGTAGTAATAGTTTAATAACATACTGTAACTCTACAGACAGTGGTAGTAATAGTTTAATAACATACTGTAACTGTACAGACAGTAGTGGTAGTAATAGTTTAATAACATACTGTAACTGTACAGACAGTGGTAGTAATAGTTTAATAACATACTGTAACTGTACAGACAGTGGTAGTAATAGTTTAATAACATACTGTAACTGTACAGACAGTAGTAGTAATAGTTTAATAACATACTGTAACTGTACAGACAGTAGTAGTAATAGTTTAATAACATACTGTAACTGTACAGACAGTAGTAGTAATAGTTTAATAACATACTGTAACTGTACAGACAGTAGTAGTAGTAATGGTTTAATAAAATACTGTAACTGTACAGTAGTAGTAATGGTTTAATAACATACTGTAACTGTACAGACAGTAGTAGTAGTAATAGTTTAATAACATACTGTAACTGTACAGACAGTGGTAGTAATAGTTTAATAACATACTGTAACTGTACAGACAGTAGTGGTAGTAATAGTTTAATAACATACTGTAACTGTACAGACAGTGGTAGTAATAGTTTAATAACATACTGTAACTGTACAGACAGTGGTAGTAATAGTTTAATAACATACTGTAACTGTACAGACAGTAGTAGTAATAGTTTAATAACATACTGTAACTGTACAGACAGTAGTAGTAATAGTTTAATAACATACTGTAACTGTACAGACAGTAGTAGTAGTAATGGTTTAATAAAATACTGTAACTGTACAGTAGTAGTAATGGTTTAATAACATACTGTAACTGTACAGACAGTAGTAGTAATAGTTTAATAACATACTGTAACTGTACAGACAGTAGTAGTAGTAATGGTTTAATAACATACTGTAACTGTATAGACAGTAGTAGTAATAGTTTAATAACATACTGTAACTCTACAGACAGTGGTAGTAATAGTTTAATAACATACTGTAACTGTACAGTAGTAGTAATGGTTTAATAACATACTGTAACTGTACAGACAGTAGTAGTAATGGTTTAATAACATACTGTAACTGTACAGTAGTAGTAATAGTTTAATAACATACTGTAACTGTACAGACAGTAGTAGTAATGGTTTAATAACATACTGTAACTGTACAGTAGTAGTAATAGTTTAATAACATACTGTAACTGTACAGACAGTAGTAGTAATAGTTTAATAACATACTGTAACTGTATAGACAGTAGTAGTAATAGTTTAATAACATACTGTAACTGTACAGACAGTAGTGGTAGTAATAGTTTAATAACATACTGTAACTGTATAGACAGTAGTGGTAATAGTTTAATAACATACTGTAACTGTACAGACAGTAGTAGTAATAGTTTAATAACATACTGTAACTGTACAGTGGTAGTAATAGTTTAATAACATACTGTAACTGTACAGACAGTAGTGGTAGTAATAGTTTAATAACATACTGTAACTGTATAGACAGTAGTAGTAATAGTTTAATAACATACTGTAACTGTACAGACAGTAGTAGTAATAGTTTAATAACATACTGTAACTGTACAGACAGTAGTAGTAATGGTTTAATAACATACTGTAACTGTACAGTAGTAGTAATAGTTTAATAACATACTGTAACTGTACAGACAGTAGTAGTAATAGTTTAATAACATACTGTAACTGTATAGACAGTAGTAGTAGTAATGGTTTAATAACATACTGTAACTGTACAGACAGTAGTAGTAATAGTTTAATAACATACTGTAACTGTACAGACAGTAGTGGTAGTAATAGTTTAATAACATACTGTAACTGTATAGACAGTAGTGGTAATAGTTTAATAACATACTGTAACTGTACAGACAGTAGTAGTAATAGTTTAATAACATACTGTAACTGTACAGTAGTAGTAATAGTTTAATAACATACTGTAACTGTACAGTAGTAGTAATGGTTTAATAACATACTGTAACTGTACAGACAGTAGTAGTAATAGTTTAATAACATACTGTAACTGTACAGACAGTGGTAGTAATAGTTTAATAACATACTGTAACTGTACAGACAGTAGTAGTAGTAATGGTTTAATAACATACTGTAACTGTACAGACAGTAGTAGTAATAGTTTACTAACATACTGTAACTGTATAGACAGTAGTAGTAATAGTTTAATAACATACTGTAACTGTACAGACAGTAGTAGTAATAGTTTAATAACATACTGTAACTGTACAGACAGTAGTAGTAGTAATGGTTTAATAACATACTGTAACTGTACAGTAGTAGTAATAGTTTAATAACATACTGTAACTGTACAGACAGTGGTAGTAATAGTTTAATAACATACTGTAACTGTACAGTAGTAGTAATAGTTTAATAACATACTGTAACTGTACAGACAGTAGTAGTAATGGTTTAATAACATACTGTAACTGTACAGTAGTAGTGATAGTTTAATAACATACTGTAACTGTACAGACAGTAGTAGTAATAGTTTAATAACATACTGTAACTGTATAGACAGTAGTAGTAGTAATGGTTTAATAACATAATGTAACTGTACAGACAGTAGTAGTAATAGTTTAATAACATACTGTAACTGTACAGACAGTAGTGGTAGTAATAGTTTAATAACATACTGTAACTGTATAGACAGTAGTAGTAATAGTTTAATAACATACTGTAACTGTACAGACAGTAGTAGTAATAGTTTAATAACATACTGTAACTGTACAGTAGTAGTAATAGTTTAATAACATACTGTAACTGTACAGTAGTAGTAATGGTTTAATAACATACTGTAACTGTACAGACAGTAGTAGTAATAGTTTAATAACATACTGTAACTGTACAGACAGTGGTAGTAATAGTTTAATAACATACTGTAACTGTACAGACAGTAGTAGTAGTAATGGTGTAATAACATACTGTAACTGTACAGACAGTAGTAGTAATAGTTTAATAACATACTGTAACTGTACAGTAGTAGTAATAGTTTAATAACATACTGTAACTGTACAGACAGTAGTAGTAATAGTTTAATAACATACTGTAACTGTACAGACAGTGGTAGTAATAGTTTAATAACATACTGTAACTGTACAGTAGTAGTAATAGTTTAATAACATACTGTAACTGTACAGACAGTAGTAGTAATGGTTTAATAACATACTGTAACTGTACAGTAGTAGTAATAGTTTAATAACATACTGTAACTGTACAGTAGTAGTAATGGTTTAATAACATACTGTAACTGTACAGTAGTAGTAATAGTTGAATAACATACTGTAACTGTACAGTAGTAGTAATGGTTTAATAACATACTGTAACTGTATAGACAGTAGTAGTAGTAATGGTTTAATAACATACTGTAACTGTACAGACAGTGGTAGTAATGGTTTAATAACATACTGTAACTGTACAGACAGTGGTAGTAATAGTTTAATAACATACTGTAACTGTACAGACAGTAGTAGTAATAGTTTAATAACATACTGTAACTGTACAGACAGTGGTAGTAATAGTTTAATAACATACTATAACTGTACAGACAGTAGTAGTAGTAATGGTTTAATAACATACTGTAACTGTACAGACAGTAGTAGTAATAGTTTAATAACATACTGTAACTGTACAGACAGTGGTAATAGTTTAATAACATACTGTAACTGTACAGACAGTAGTAGTAATAGTTTAATAACATACTGTAACTGTACAGACAGTGGTAATAGTTTAATAACATACTGTAACTGTATAGACAGTAGTAGTAATGGTTTAATAACATACTGTAACTGTACAGTAGTAGTAATAGTTTAATAACATACTGTAACTGTACAGACAGT
Source organism: Oncorhynchus mykiss (assembly GCF_013265735.2). Taxonomy (NCBI): domain Eukaryota; kingdom Metazoa; phylum Chordata; class Actinopteri; order Salmoniformes; family Salmonidae; genus Oncorhynchus; species Oncorhynchus mykiss. The sequence goes on from NC_048566.1 coordinate 94,466,353, forward strand.
AGTAGTAATAGTTTAATAACATACTGTAACTGTATAGACAGTAGTAGTAGTAATGGTTTAATAACATACTGTAACTGTACAGACAGTGGTAGTAGTAATAGTTTAATAACATACTGTAAATGTACAGACAGTAGTAGTAGTAATAGTTTAATAACATACTGTAACTGTACAGACAGTAGTAGTAATAGTTTAATAACATACTGTAACTGTATAGACAGTAGTAGTAGTAATGGTTTAATAACATACTGTAACTGTACAGACAGTGGTAGTAATAGTTTAATAACATACTGTAACTGTACAGACAGTAGTAGTAATAGTTTAATAACATACTGTAACTGTACAGTGGTAGTAATAGTTTAATAACATACTGTAACTGTACAAACAGTAGTAGTAATAGTTTAATAACATACTGTAACTGTACAGTAGTAGTAATAGTTTAATAACATACTGTAACTGTACAGTAGTAGTAATGGTTTAATAACATACTGTAACTGTATAGACAGTAGTAGTAATAGTTTAATAACATACTGTAACTGTACAGACAGTGGTAGTAATAGTTTAATAACATACTGTAACTGTACAGACAGTAGTAGTAGTAATGGTTTAATAACATACTGTAACTGTACAGACAGTAGTAGTAATAGTTTAATAACATACTGTAACTGTACAGACAGTGGTAGTAATAGTTTAATAACATACTGTAACTGTACAGACAGTAGTAGTAATAGTTTAATAACATACTGTAACTGTACAGACAGTAGTAGTAATAGTTTAATAACATACTGTAACTGTACAGACAGTAGTAGTAGTAATGGTTTAATAACATACTGTAACTGTACAGTAGTAGTAATGGTTTAATAACATACTGTAACTGTACAGACAGTAGTAGTAATAGTTTAATAACATACTGTAACTGTACAGACAGTAGTAGTAGTAATGGTTTAATAACATACTGTAACTGTATAGACAGTAGTAGTAATAGTTTAATAACATACTGTAACTCTACAGACAGTGGTAGTAATAGTTTAATAACATACTGTAACTGTACAGTAGTAGTAATGGTTTAATAACATACTGTAACTGTACAGACAGTGGTAGTAATAGTTTAATAACATACTGTAACTGTACAGACAGTAGTAGTAATGGTTTAATAACATACTGTAACTGTACAGTAGTAGTAATAGTTTAATAACATACTGTAACTGTACAGACAGTAGTAGTAATAGTTTAATAACATACTGTAACTGTATAGACAGTAGTAGTAATAGTTTAATAACATACTGTAACTGTACAGACAGTAGTGGTAGTAATAGTTTAATAACATACTGTAACTGTATAGACAGTAGTGGTAATAGTTTAATAACATACTGTAACTGTACAGACAGTAGTAGTAATAGTTTAATAACATACTGTAACTGTACAGTGGTAGTAATAGTTTAATAACATACTGTAACTGTACAGACAGTAGTGGTAGTAATAGTTTAATAACATACTGTAACTGTATAGACAGTAGTAGTAATAGTTTAATAACATACTGTAACTGTACAGACAGTAGTAGTAATAGTTTAATAACATACTGTAACTGTACAGACAGTAGTAGTAATGGTTTAATAACATACTGTAACTGTACAGACAGTGGTAGTAATAGTTTAATAACATACTGTAACTGTACAGACAGTAGTAGTAATAGTTTAATAACATACTGTAACTGTACAGACAGTAGTAGTAATGGTTTAATAACATACTGTAACTGTACAGACAGTAGTAGTAATGGTTTAATAACATACTGTAACTGTACAGACAGTGGTAGTAATGGTTTAATAACATACTGTAACTGTACAGACAGTGGTAGTAATAGTTTAATAACATACTGTAACTGTACAGACAGTAGTAGTAATAGTTTAATAACATACTGTAACTGTACAGACAGTGGTAGTAATAGTTTAATAACATACTATAACTGTACAGACAGTAGTAGTAGTAATGGTTTAATAACATACTGTAACTGTACAGACAGTAGTAGTAATAGTTTAATAACATACTGTAACTGTACAGACAGTGGTAATAGTTTAATAACATACTGTAACTGTACAGACAGTAGTAGTAATAGTTTAATAACATACTGTAACTGTACAGACAGTGGTAATAGTTTAATAACATACTGTAACTGTATAGACAGTAGTAGTAATGGTTTAATAACATACTGTAACTGTACAGTAGTAGTAATAGTTTAATAACATACTGTAACTGTACAGACAGTAGTAGTAATAGTTTAATAACATACTGTAACTGTATAGACAGTAGTAGTAGTAATGGTTTAATAACATACTGTAACTGTACAGACAGTGGTAGTAGTAATAGTTTAATAACATACTGTAAATGTACAGACAGTAGTAGTAGTAATAGTTTAATAACATACTGTAACTGTACAGACAGTAGTAGTAATAGTTTAATAACATACTGTAACTGTATAGACAGTAGTAGTAGTAATGGTTTAATAACATACTGTAACTGTACAGACAGTGGTAGTAATAGTTTAATAACATACTGTAACTGTACAGACAGTAGTAGTAATAGTTTAATAACATACTGTAACTGTACAGTGGTAGTAATAGTTTAATAACATACTGTAACTGTACAGACAGTAGTAGTAATAGTTTAATAACATACTGTAACTGTACAGTAGTAGTAATAGTTTAATAACATACTGTAACTGTACAGTAGTAGTAATGGTTTAATAACATACTGTAACTGTATAGACAGTAGTAGTAATAGTTTAATAACATACTGTAACTGTACAGACAGTGGTAGTAATAGTTTAATAACATACTGTAACTGTACAGACAGTAGTAGTAGTAATGGTTTAATAACATACTGTAACTGTACAGACAGTAGTAGTAATAGTTTAATAACATACTGTAACTGTACAGACAGTGGTAGTAATAGTTTAATAACATACTGTAACTGTACAGACAGTAGTAGTAATAGTTTAATAACATACTGTAACTGTACAGACAGTAGTAGTAATAGTTTAATAACATACTGTAACTGTACAGACAGTAGTAGTAGTAATGGTTTAATAACATACTGTAACTGTACAGTAGTAGTAATGGTTTAATAACATACTGTAACTGTACAGACAGTAGTAGTAATAGTTTAATAACATACTGTAACTGTACAGACAGTAGTAGTAGTAATGGTTTAATAACATACTGTAACTGTACAGTAGTAGTAATAGTTTAATAACATACTGTAACTGTACAGACAGTAGTAGTAATAGTTTAATAACATACTGTAACTGTATAGACAGTAGTAGTAATAGTTTAATAACATACTGTAACTCTACAGACAGTGGTAGTAATAGTTTAATAACATACTGTAACTGTACAGTAGTAGTAATGGTTTAATAACATACTGTAACTGTACAGACAGTGGTAGTAATAGTTTAATAACATACTGTAACTGTACAGACAGTAGTAGTAATGGTTTAATAACATACTGTAACTGTACAGTAGTAGTAATAGTTTAATAACATACTGTAACTGTACAGACAGTAGTAGTAATAGTTTAATAACATACTGTAACTGTATAGACAGTAGTAGTAATAGTTTAATAACATACTGTAACTGTACAGACAGTAGTGGTAGTAATAGTTTAATAACATACTGTAACTGTATAGACAGTAGTGGTAATAGTTTAATAACATACTGTAACTGTACAGACAGTAGTAGTAATAGTTTAATAACATACTGTAACTGTACAGTGGTAGTAATAGTTTAATAACATACTGTAACTGTACAGACAGTAGTGGTAGTAATAGTTTAATAACATACTGTAACTGTATAGACAGTAGTAGTAATAGTTTAATAACATACTGTAACTGTACAGACAGTAGTAGTAATAGTTTAATAACATACTGTAACTGTACAGACAGTAGTAGTAATGGTTTAATAACATACTGTAACTGTACAGACAGTGGTAGTAATAGTTTAATAACATACTGTAACTGTACAGACAGTAGTAGTAATAGTTTAATAACATACTGTAACTGTACAGACAGTAGTAGTAATGGTTTAATAACATACTGTAACTGTACAGACAGTAGTAGTAATAGTTTAATAACATACTGTAACTGTACAGTAGTAGTAATAGTTTAATAACATACTGTAACTGTATAGACAGTAGTAGTAATAGTTTAATAACATACTGTAACTGTACAGTAGTAGTAATGGTTTAATAACATACTGTAACTGTACAGACAGTAGTAGTAATGGTTTAATAACATACTGTAACTGTACAGACAGTAGTAGTAATAGTTTAATAACATACTGTAACTGTACAGACAGTAGTGGTCGTAATAGTTTAATAACATACTGTAACTGTATAGACAGTAGTGGTAATAGTTTAATAACATACTGTAACTGTACAGACAGTAGTAGTAATAGTTTAATAACATACTGTAACTGTACAGTAGTAGTAATAGTTTAATAACATACTGTAACTGTACAGTAGTAGTAATGGTTTAATAACATACTGTAACTGTACAGACAGTAGTAGTAATAGTTTAATAACATACTGTAACTGTACAGACAGTAGTAGTAATAGTTTAATAACATACTGTAACTGTACAGACAGTAGTAGTAGTAATGGTTTAATAACATACTGTAACTGTACAGACAGTAGTAGTAATAGTTTACTAACATACTGTAACTGTATAGACAGTAGTAGTAATAGTTTAATAACATACTGTAACTGTACAGACAGTAGTAGTAATAGTTTAATAACATACTGTAACTGTACAGACAGTAGTAGTAGTAATGGTTTAATAACATACTGTAACTGTACAGTAGTAGTAATAGTTTAATAACATACTGTAACTGTACAGACAGTGGTAGTAATAGTTTAATAACATACTGTAACTGTACAGTAGTAGTAATAGTTTAATAACATACTGTAACTGTACAGACAGTAGTAGTAATGGTTTAATAACATACTGTAACTGTACAGTAGTAGTGATAGTTTAATAACATACTGTAACTGTACAGACAGTAGTAGTAATAGTTTAATAACATACTGTAACTGTATAGACAGTAGTAGTAGTAATGGTTTAATAACATAATGTAACTGTACAGACAGTAGTAGTAATAGTTTAATAACATAATGTAACTGTACAGACAGTAGTAGTAATAGTTTAATAACATACTGTAACTGTATAGACAGTAGTAGTAATAGTTTAATAACATACTGTAACTGTACAGTAGTAGTAATAGTTTAATAACATACTGTAACTGTACAGTAGTAGTAATGGTTTAATAACATACTGTAACTGTACAGACAGTAGTAGTAATAGTTTAATAACATACTGTAACTGTACAGACAGTGGTAGTAATAGTTTAATAACATACTGTAACTGTACAGACAGTAGTAGTAGTAATGGTTTAATAACATACTGTAACTGTACAGACAGTAGTAGTAATAGTTTAATAACATACTGTAACTGTACAGTAGTAGTAATAGTTTAATAACATACTGTAACTGTACAGACAGTAGTAGTAATGGTTTAATAACATACTGTAACTGTACAGACAGTGGTAGTAATAGTTTAATAACATACTGTAACTGTACAGACAGTAGTAGTAATGGTTTAATAACATACTGTAACTGTACAGTAGTAGTAATAGTTTAATAACATACTGTAACTGTACAGACAGTAGTAGTAATAGTTTAATAACATACTGTAACTGTATAGACAGTAGTAGTAATAGTTTAATAACATACTGTAACTGTACAGACAGTAGTGGTAGTAATAGTTTAATAACATACTGTAACTGTATAGACAGTAGTGGTAATAGTTTAATAACATACTGTAACTGTACAGACAGTAGTAGTAATAGTTTAATAACATACTGTAACTGTACAGTGGTAGTAATAGTTTAATAACATACTGTAACTGTACAGACAGTAGTGGTAGTAATAGTTTAATAACATACTGTAACTGTATAGACAGTAGTAGTAATAGTTTAATAACATACTGTAACTGTACAGACAGTAGTAGTAATAGTTTAATAACATACTGTAACTGTACAGACAGTAGTAGTAATAGTTTAATAACATACTGTAACTGTACAGACAGTAGTAGTAGTAATGGTTTAATAACATACTGTAACTGTACAGACAGTAGTAGTAATAGTTTACTAACATACTGTAACTGTATAGACAGTAGTAGTAATAGTTTAATAACATACTGTAACTGTACAGACAGTAGTAGTAATAGTTTAATAACATACTGTAACTGTACAGACAGTAGTAGTAGTAATGGTTTAATAACATACTGTAACTGTACAGTAGTAGTAATAGTTTAATAACATACTGTAACTGTACAGACAGTGGTAGTAATAGTTTAATAACATACTGTAACTGTACAGTAGTAGTAATAGTTTAATAACATACTGTAACTGTACAGACAGTAGTAGTAATGGTTTAATAACATACTGTAACTGTACAGTAGTAGTGATAGTTTAATAACATACTGTAACTGTACAGACAGTAGTAGTAATAGTTTAATAACATACTGTAACTGTATAGACAGTAGTAGTAGTAATGGTTTAATAACATAATGTAACTGTACAGACAGTAGTAGTAATAGTTTAATAACATAATGTAACTGTACAGACAGTAGTAGTAATAGTTTAATAACATACTGTAACTGTATAGACAGTAGTAGTAATAGTTTAATAACATACTGTAACTGTACAGTAGTAGTAATAGTTTAATAACATACTGTAACTGTACAGTAGTAGTAATGGTTTAATAACATACTGTAACTGTACAGACAGTAGTAGTAATAGTTTAATAACATACTGTAACTGTACAGACAGTGGTAGTAATAGTTTAATAACATACTGTAACTGTACAGACAGTAGTAGTAGTAATGGTTTAATAACATACTGTAACTGTACAGACAGTAGTAGTAATAGTTTAATAACATACTGTAACTGTACAGTAGTAGTAATAGTTTAATAACATACTGTAACTGTACAGACAGTAGTAGTAATGGTTTAATAACATACTGTAACTGTACAGACAGTGGTAGTAATAGTTTAATAACATACTGTAACTGTACAGACAGTAGTAGTAATAGTTTAATAACATACTGTAACTGTACAGTAGTAGTAATAGTTTAATAACATACTGTAACTGTACAGACAGTAGTAGTAATGGTTTAATAACATACTGTAACTGTACAGACAGTGGTAGTAATAGTTTAATAACATACTGTAACTGTACAGACAGTAGTAGTAATGGTTTAATAACATACTGTAACTGTACAGTAGTAGTAATAGTTTAATAACATACTGTAACTGTACAGACAGTAGTAGTAATAGTTTAATAACATACTGTAACTGTATAGACAGTAGTAGTAATAGTTTAATAACATACTGTAACTGTACAGACAGTAGTGGTAGTAATAGTTTAATAACATACTGTAACTGTATAGACAGTAGTGGTAATAGTTTAATAACATACTGTAACTGTACAGACAGTAGTAGTAATAGTTTAATAACATACTGTAACTGTACAGTGGTAGTAATAGTTTAATAACATACTGTAACTGTACAGACAGTAGTGGTAGTAATAGTTTAATAACATACTGTAACTGTATAGACAGTAGTAGTAATAGTTTAATAACATACTGTAACTGTACAGACAGTAGTAGTAATAGTTTAATAACATACTGTAACTGTACAGACAGTAGTAGTAATGGTTTAATAACATACTGTAACTGTACAGACAGTGGTAGTAATAGTTTAATAACATACTGTAACTGTACAGACAGTAGTAGTAATAGTTTAATAACATACTGTAACTGTACAGACAGTAGTAGTAATGGTTTAATAACATACTGTAACTGTACAGACAGTAGTAGTAATAGTTTAATAACATACTGTAACTGTACAGTAGTAGTAATAGTTTAATAACATACTGTAACTGTATAGACAGTAGTAGTAATAGTTTAATAACATACTGTAACTGTACAGTAGTAGTAATGGTTTAATAACATACTGTAACTGTACAGACAGTAGTAGTAATGGTTTAATAACATACTGTAACTGTACAGACAGTAGTAGTAATAGTTTAATAACATACTGTAACTGTACAGACAGTAGTGGTAGTAATAGTTTAATAACATACTGTAACTGTATAGACAGTAGTGGTAATAGTTTAATAACATACTGTAACTGTACAGACAGTAGTAGTAATAGTTTAATAACATACTGTAACTGTACAGTAGTAGTAATAGTTTAATAACATACTGTAACTGTACAGTAGTAGTAATGGTTTAATAACATACTGTAACTGTACAGACAGTAGTAGTAATAGTTTAATAACATACTGTAACTGTACAGACAGTAGTAGTAATAGTTTAATAACATACTGTAACTGTACAGACAGTAGTAGTAGTAATGGTTTAATAACATACTGTAACTGTACAGACAGTAGTAGTAATAGTTTACTAACATACTGTAACTGTATAGACAGTAGTAGTAATAGTTTAATAACATACTGTAACTGTACAGACAGTAGTAGTAATAGTTTAATAACATACTGTAACTGTACAGACAGTAGTAGTAGTAATGGTTTAATAACATACTGTAACTGTACAGTAGTAGTAATAGTTTAATAACATACTGTAACTGTACAGACAGTGGTAGTAATAGTTTAATAACATACTGTAACTGTACAGTAGTAGTAATAGTTTAATAACATACTGTAACTGTACAGACAGTAGTAGTAATGGTTTAATAACATACTGTAACTGTACAGTAGTAGTGATAGTTTAATAACATACTGTAACTGTACAGACAGTAGTAGTAATAGTTTAATAACATACTGTAACTGTATAGACAGTAGTAGTAGTAATGGTTTAATAACATAATGTAACTGTACAGACAGTAGTAGTAATAGTTTAATAACATAATGTAACTGTACAGACAGTAGTAGTAATAGTTTAATAACATACTGTAACTGTATAGACAGTAGTAGTAATAGTTTAATAACATACTGTAACTGTACAGTAGTAGTAATAGTTTAATAACATACTGTAACTGTACAGTAGTAGTAATGGTTTAATAACATACTGTAACTGTACAGACAGTAGTAGTAATAGTTTAATAACATACTGTAACTGTACAGACAGTGGTAGTAATAGTTTAATAACATACTGTAACTGTACAGACAGTAGTAGTAGTAATGGTTTAATAACATACTGTAACTGTACAGACAGTAGTAGTAATAGTTTAATAACATACTGTAACTGTACAGTAGTAGTAATAGTTTAATAACATACTGTAACTGTACAGACAGTAGTAGTAATAGTTTAATAACATACTGTAACTGTACAGACAGTGGTAGTAATAGTTTAATAACATACTGTAACTGTACAGTAGTAGTAATAGTTTAATAACATACTGTAACTGTACAGACAGTAGTAGTAATGGTTTAATAACATACTGTAACTGTACAGACAGTAGTAGTGATAGTTTAATAACATACTGTAACTGTACAGACAGTAGTAGTAATAGTTTAATAACATACTGTAACTGTACAGACAGTAGTAGTAATAGTTTAATAACATACTGTAACTGTACAGACAGTAGTAGTAGTAATAGTTTAATAACATACTGTAACTGTACAGACAGTAGTAGTAGTAATGGTTTAATAACATACTGTAACTGTACAGACAGTGGTAGTAGTAATAGTTTAATAACATACTGTAACTGTACAGACAGTAGTAGTAGTAATAGTTTAATAACATACTGTAACTGTACAGACAGTGGTAGTAATAGTTTAATAACATACTGTAACTGTACAGTGGTAGTAATAGTTTAATAACATACTGTAACTGTACAGACAGTGGTAGTAATAGTTTAATAACATACTGTAACTGTACAGACAGTAGTAGTAATAGTTTAATAACATACTGTAACTGTACAGACAGTAGTAGTAGTAGTAATAGTTTAATAACATACTGTAACTGTACAGTAGTAGTAATAGTTTAATAACATACTGTAACTGTACAGTAGTAGTAATAGTTTAATAACATACTGTAACTGTACAGTAGTAGTAATGGTTTAATAACATACTGTAACTGTACAGACAGTAGTAGTAGTAATAGTTTAATAACATACGGTAACTGTACAGTAGTAGTAATAGTTTAATAACATACTGTAACTGTACAGTAGTAGTAATGGTTTAATAACATACTGTAACTGTACAGTAGTAGTAATGGTTTAATAACATACTGTAACTGTATAGACAGTAGTAGTAATAGTTTAATAACATACTGTAACTGTACAGACAGTGGTAGTAATAGTTTAATAACATACTGTAACTGTATAGACAGTAGTGGTAGTAATGGTTTAATAACATACTGTAACTGTACAGTAATAGTAATGGTTTAATAACATACTGTAACTGTACAGTAGTAGTAATGGTTTAATAACATACTGTAACTGTACAGTAGTAGTAATAGTTTAATAACATACTGTAACTGTACAGACAGTAGTAGTAGTAATGGTTTAATAACATACTGTAACTGTACAGACAGTAGTAGTAATGGTTTAATAACATACTGTAACTGTACAGACAGTGGTAGTAATAGTTTAATAACATACTGTAACTGTACAGACAGTGGTAGTAATAGTTTAATAACATACTGTAACTGTACAGACAGTGGTAGTAATGGTTTAATAACATACTGTAACTGTACAGACAGTGGTAGTAATAGTTTAATAACATACTGTAACTGTACAGACAGTAGTAGTAATGGTTTAATAACATACTGTAACTGTACAGACAGTAGTGGTAGTAATAGTTTAATAACATACTGTAACTGTACAGACAGTAGTAGTAGTAATAGTTTAATAACATACTGTAACTGTACAGTAGTAGTAATAGTTTAATAACATACTGTAACTGTACAGTAGTAGTAATAGTTTAATAACATACTGTAACTGTACAGTAGTAGTAATGGTTTAATAACATACTGTAACTGTACAGACAGTAGTAGTAATAGTTTAATAACATACTGTAACTGTACAGACAGTAGTAGTAGTAATGGTTTAATAACATACTGTAACTGTACAGACAGTAGTAGTAGTAATGTTTTAATAACATACTGTAACTGTACAGACAGTAGTAGTAATAGTTTAATAACATACTGTAACTGTATAGACAGTAGTAGTAATGGTTTAATAACATACTGTAACTGTACAGTAGTAGTAGTAATGGTTTAATAACATACTGTAACTGTACAGACAGTAGTAGTAATAGTTTAATAACATACTGTAACTGTATAGACAGTAGTAGTAATAGTTTAATAACATACTGTAACTGTACAGACAGTAGTAGTAGTAATAGTTTAATAACATACTGTAACTGTACAGTAGTAGTAATAGTTTAATAACATACTGTAACTGTACAGACAGTAGTAGTAATAGTTTAATAACATACTGTAACTGTACAGACAGTGGTAGTAATAGTTTAATAACATACTGTAACTGTACAGTAGTAGTAATAGTTTAATAACATACTGTAACTGTATAGACAGTAGTAGTAATAGTTTAATAACATACTGTAACTGTACAGACAGTGGTAGTAATAGTTTAATAACATACTGTAACTGTACAGACAGTAGTAGTAGTAATGGTTTAATAACATACTGTAACTGTACAGTAGTAGTAATGGTTTAATAACATACTGTAACTGTACAGTAGTAGTAATGGTTTAATAACATACTGTAACTGTACAGTAGTAGTAATGGTTTAATAACATACTGTACAGTAGTAGTAGTAATGGTTTAATAACATACTGTAACTGTACAGACAGTAGTAGTAATAGTTTAATAACATACTGTACAGTAGTAGTAGTAATGGTTTAATAACATACTGTACAGTAGTAGTAGTAATGGTTTAATAACATACTGTAACTGTACAGACAGTGGTAGTAATAGTTTAATAACATACTGTAACTGTATAGACAGTAGTAGTGTTTTAGTAACTTGCTGTAACGGTATAGCAGTAGTAATGTTGGTGGCACCGGTTTGATTCCAAAGGCAACCAGCACTATGGCAACACCACAAGTCACAGAACATAAAACACCATGGTAGGTTTTTAGACTGTGTGTAAACTGCCACCACCAGAACCAAGAGAGCCTCCACGCACGCACGCACACACACACTTCACACACACACACACAAACACACAACCACCTCCTTAACCAACCCCTCACCCTCCTCCCTTCGTCCCTCAGACTTCACTGCAGAGCTATCTTTACTTGGGCACGGGGGTGGAGAGGGGTCTAACTGTGTCTGACTGTGAGGTGTGCTGTGTGTTGCTTGGCAGTGCAGCTGAAGTTTATGGTAATGTTTTGGGTGATAGGTCGGTCGGGGGCAGTGGGTTGGCGGGTGGCAGGCCAGGCCAGAGCAGCCATTGGTGGTGGCTATGTGGTGACTGTGTGAGGTTTCAGGCCGTGTCCAGCTGGCCAGGGTTCGTTCTCTGAGGTCAGGGGAATGAGAGGAGGCAGGTAGCAGGCAGTTCGACCTGGAGCTGCTCGTGGTCAGGGTGGGCGGGTGGGTGGGGGGCGGCGAGACGGAGCTACCCTCTCTTGTAGACCAGAGCACAGGGCCAGAGAGGGTAGCCACAGTCAGACACACAAACACACACACATAAACCGACACATAGTCAGACACACACACAGAGTCAGACACCCCCAATGCTCTCTCTCCCCCCACAAACAACATCTGCCAAGACTGAGCAATGCCACAGTGACCACTTCATGAGGCCAGGGCAGAAGGCTCGGACTCTGGCCTTCATTTTCTGCTTTCTGAATCCCCCGAATCTCTTTAAAGTACTGAGGTGTTATCACACAGGCACACACACACACACACAGTTTAAAAAGGAGGAGGGTTAGCGACTACGGGAGCTCAACATTTTATAGATTTATCTACATAGTTTTCCAAGTTCAAGTATCTTGCATTTTCTAGCAAAACTCCTTCCCCTTTAATACAAAGGCCTTTGTGAATTCACACTAAATATTTTTGGGGGGAATATTTACTGTAAATACCTTTTTTTAGTACCCATATATATAATATATATTTTGTCACCCTGTGTTATGAAATGTCTCTCCAGGCGTCATCAGACCCACACATCTGGGCCCATGGTGTACCCCCTCCACCAAGGTGTCGTCCCCCCCTTCAAGGTGCCCCCCTCCCCTTCAAGGTGTCGTCCCCCCCTCCACCATGGTGTCCCCCTTCCACCAAGGTGTCCCCCCCCTTCAAGGTGTCCCCCCCCTCCCTCCACCAAGGTGTCTCCCCCCCCCCCCCCCCTCCACCAAGGTGTGTGCCCCCCCCCCTTCAAGGTGTGTGTCCCCCCCCCACCAAGGTGTTCCCCCTGCATCAATTCAAGCCACATTGTAGATGCTTTTGCTGCAAAGAGGTGGGTGGAGAGATAAGAGCGTCTGCTAAATGACTCAGATGTTAAACATGTCAAATGCATTAAAGGGGATGGGTGTGTTTTGAAGCTACAGGGTGAAAAGATACATCAAAGACCTTTGGCTAAATTTGTTCCAGGCTCTGCCCCTATTTTCAATTTCAGTACAAAAGCTTCTGTGAATTCAAACTAAGAAATATATATATATATAAATAATAAAACAAATAAATAATATTTATTTTAAAAAATACATTTTTGAAGAAATGAGACATAGAGAAAGGTAACAACAGTTGTTCCCCCTAGTTTCTCTCCCAGTACCACACTGAGTCTGACAAGCCGCTGAAAAATAGGACCAGCTCGAGTTTCACCCTTCAGAAAGAATGTGCTGTGAGGGGCTGTGACTGCTACCAACTACCAACCCTGTGGTCTAGCCCTGGCATGTTTGGTCTGGCTCTTCTGAAAATGATGTTGAGTGCCATTGAAGACCTAGCTAGGCAGGGTATGTACTGTACTGTACACCAAAGAGCTACTCTGAGGGTGTGTTCCAAATGGCACCCTATACCCTTTATAGTGCACTACTTTTAACCAGGGCTCATAGGGATCTTGCCAAAAGTAGTGCACAATATAGGGAATAGGGTGCCGTTTGGGACGCACACTGATTCTGACTGAGGGTGTTTCTACTCTGGAACTCTGGAGAACAGACTTCGTCCACCAAGACCTAATAGTAGCACTGGTAATCAGTCTTAACCCGGGCCTCAACATCAAAGCATTTTCTCAGGGGTGGTTGGTTGGTGACTTTGGCGGGAATGCGTTTTTGATCATTGGCACTGGGACATTATAAACACCTGGTACTAGATTGGCATTATATGAAGGCTGCACAGAAAGAAACAGCTTCAGGATGGACAGGAGTAACACTTAGTTTAAAGTGTCAATGAAAACAATAAAAGCTTTTAGGAGATACCTGACCAGCAGTGTTTGTTGTACAGTGAACACTTTGTTTGTTTTGAAACAAAAGTATACTATCCCAGCAGTGCCCTTTATAAAAGAAAAGAAATAAGATTATACACAGACTGAGACAAAAAAAAACAATGAAAAATGGGCTGTGTGATGTAAATTTAATACAATGATGTTATTGTATTATAAACATATTATTCTCTCATAAAACACAATTATACCTCATTCGGTCAATTCTGTTTTATAGTATACCAACTGTTCAGCGCTCACCTCCGGGCAGAACATCTCAACTCCTCAACCTCTCCTTTTATCAAAACCAGAAGTATTGGTAGCCGCCGGCCTAAGCAAGGCTGCGATCTGGTTCAGTTACATAGAGACATAAAGTCCCAACAGAGGAAGAAAAACACTCAAAGACAATTTGGTCAAAGCACCTGATCTCGACTGGAATGTATTAGGTGTCACCCCCCCATAGATGCTTGGTACCCTACCAAATTGTATTCCTTACACCGCTTCTGTCTTGCTATTGCACCTGTTCTGAATTTGCAGGAAGACAGAAAACACATACTATACACTAATGGGAGGAAGAGTATCACTCCGACTCAAATGACACCCTATCCTAATGGAAGCCCTCTGGGCCCTGGTCAAAAGTAGGGCACTATATAGGGAATAGAAAAAGGAGGTAAATCAGATCAAACCACCCAACATGCAGCATTCTCACTGTGAATTAATTCAAATTGATTTCCCCAGCAAGGCCAATATTTTTTGGTCCTGCCTGCCACTAAAAGTCGGGCGATTTATCATCCAAACATCCTAAGCTAGGGTGAGGGGTTTTGTGTATAGGTACTCTTGGACCTCAGGACCAGTGGGTGTGATGTCCGGCCAGAGATAATATGGCTGTCTTGCCAAGAGCCCAAGCTGTGAACGCTTGTCTGAGAGTTACCGTAAATCCTTCTGCCTGCACCACTAAGAAGCTCAGAAAGCCACAGCCCTGCTATTCGCCACCCCTGTGGTCCTTTACAGGTAGCCTAGACTGACTTCCAGACTGAACTATGATCTCCCTCCTCCATTTGTAAAAGGGAGCATTGCAAGGACAGACAGAGCTCTCAATGGATAAAGGTATTCTGTATTATTATCCATAGGTGAAACCATGAGCAACAACTTTGTCTCATGGATAATGAAAAATAAAAATAATTCAAAAGCTTCTCTCTTAAAAAATATACAGTTCCTTTGGAAAGTATTCAGACCCCTTGACTTTTTCCACATTTTGTTACGTTACAACCTTGTTAAAAAAACAGTATTAAACTTCCTCATCAATCTACACACAATACCCCATAATGACATCACAATACCCCATAATGACATCACAATACCCCATAATGACATCATAATACCGCATAATGACAAAGCAAAAACAGGTTTGTAGAATATTTTGCACATTTATTAAAAATGAAAAACAGAAATACCTTATTTACATAAGTATTCAGACCCTTTGCTATGAGACTCGAAATTGAGCTCATGTGCATCCTGTTTCCATTGATCATCCTTGTTTCCATTGATGTTTCTACTCCTTGATTGGAGTCCACCTGTGATAAATTCAATTGATTGGACATGATTTGTAAAGGCACACACCTGTCTATATAAGGTCCCACAGTTGACAGTGCATGTCAGAGACAAAAACCAAGCCATGAAGTCGAAGGAATTGTCCGTAGAGCTCCGAGACAGGATTGTGTCGAGGCACAGATCTGGGGAAGGGTACTAAAACAATTCTTCAGCATTGAAGGTCCCCAAGAACACAGTGACCTCTATCATTCTTAAATGGAACAAGTTTGGAACCACGAAGACACTTCCTAGAGCTGGCCGCCCGGCCAAACTGAGCAATCGGGGAGAAGGGCCTTGCCAAGGCACATGATAACCCACTTGGAGTTTGCCAAAAGGCACCTAAAGGACTCTCAGACCGTGAGAAACAAGATTCTCCGGTCTGATGAAACCTTTGGCTTTGGCCTGAATGCCAGCGTCACGTCTGGAGGAAACCTGGCACCATCCCTACGGTGACGCATGGTGGCGGCAGCATCATGCTGTGGGGATGTTTTTCAGAGGCAGGGACTGGGAGACTAGTCAGGATCGAGGCAAAGATGATTGAAGCAAAGTACAGAGAGAACCTTGATGAAGATCTGCTCCAGAGTGCTGAAGACCTCAGACTGGGGCGAAGGTTCACCTTCCAGCAGGAGCACACAGCCAAACAATGCAGGAACGGCTTCGGGACAAGTCTTTTTATATTGTGTGTATATTAATAATGCAAAGAAACTGTAATGTAACAAAATGTGAAAAAAGACAAGCTCTTTGAATACTTTCCAAATGCACAGTATATATCTATATATGTCTTGAAGCTGTCTTGAATTGGAGGGAGCACTATCCATGTAACAAATGATTGTATAAAAACAGGCCACTTTCAGAAAGCCTGTCTTCCGTTTTAGTACAGATGTAGGATCTTAATTTGACCAGTTTCTCACAACAGTAAAATATTCATGCGTCAAAAGGAAATGTGAACTATTGTGTGGATTATAATGAATGGATTTGTGTCGGGATTAATTCATTTCTAGTATTAAAAATGTTAAAGTGGAAATTACAAAGTTTAGAAACCTTTTTAAACCTTGAATACACTACAACTTTACATTTTCTGTTATGCAGGAAATTTCCTACAACAACAGAGTGATCAAATTAAGATCCTACATCTGTAGCTGCTTGGTTCAGTCAATGGATCGTTGTTTGCTTCCTCTCGCAATTGTTTCTGGAATTACTCTTTGTGTACACAAGTGTTTTCTTTGGCATTTTCATACAATGGTCTATATAGCATTCCTGGGTGCAAACGGTTTGTCAAGTACACCTGTTGGAAAAACCTTTTAAAATGTGTTTGGGTATCCTGAGACGCAGCAAATATCCTTGTTTCATAGAAAGAGAGGGAAAGTAAGAAAAAACATAATAATACTAATATTAACAATAATTGTACTAGTTGATTCGAAAAGCTCAGAAAATATATCTGTATTATGAAATTGTATCTGCTGCAATTTGTCACCAAGTTCTAATGCTAACTGTATATTATCAGCGTTTGCTGCTGATAATTGTACCTTCTGCTATTTGATTTGATTTCTATGTGATTTATGTGATTTATTTAGATTTATTTGTGTCTTTATAATTGTTATAAAAAGAATTACAATAATAATATTATTATTTTCTAAGTGCACCTGTTTCCCTAGTTCACTTGACTTATTACTTCAGGAATCGAGGGAGAACCTCAGATTTCAGATGCTCTCTATTTCTGTGACTTGATATTAGAGATCACTCATGGCACACTGGCTCTGCATGGGAACTAAGGACGTGAAACAAGGAATTACCCAACTTTCAGTCCTTTGGATATCAAAGCCTGCCGTTTGGGAGGTAGGGTAGGAGGACAGGTAAGGTCCAACACTGCCCCCACCAGGAGTTATCATCCCAGCAGGGTCCCAGGATCGAACCCTCCATCCCGACCTGTCGCTGCCTGGTCCTCAACCCCAAGCCATAGGGACAGAGAGGGACGGTAGACTTGGGAGGTGGCAGATTGGGAAAGCTAGGGGAGGTCTTAATCAGGATGAGAGAGACAGCACACCCTAGCTGCGTGTAACTAACTGCCATAACTGCACAGTGAATCCTTTCGCTCGCTGTCACGCCATCCTGCGACCACAGGATTGCAATGGCACCCTATTCCCTATGTAGTGCACTACTTTTGACCAGGGCCCATAGACCCTATTCCCTATGTAGTGCACTACTTTTGACCAGGACCCATAGACCCTATTCCCTATGTAGTGCACTACTTTTGACTAGATCCCTATGGGCCCTGGTAAAAAAAAAAAAAAAGTGCACTATATAGCGAATAGAGTTCATTTTGGACGGACCTAAAAAGGGAAGACCACCGGCAGTTGCCACCCGTCGGGCACTGGGCAGGGCCTGGGGCTCATCTTTGTTGAACGTGGCTGTGGTACCTGGCTGCCTCTCACCTCCCACTGGGCAGCCCGGACTGGAGACTATATTTAGCAACAAACTGAAAAAGAAAAACCCTCTCATTCTTAAAAAAGCTTTCTGTTTATGTTTCCATTGAGGCAGGCTGGGGGTTTAAAAGAGGTGAGAGGAGAGGAGGAGAGGTGAGACACTGGGCTGCACTCTGATGCTCTGACTAAGTGGTGATTTGATTTGCACAGGGTGGTGGTGGTGGTGATGATGGTGCAGATCAGTTTTTCCCCCGCAGCATTCACGTGTAGATGTTGTGTCTGTACTGCAGACAGTCACTCTCTGGTTAGAGCTAGATCCTCTCCAAGCTCATCTCTTTTCCTAAGCTGAGTACAAAAGCACAGGACCAGCCCGCACAATAAATGAAGCCTTAGACACCTTATTTCAAGACAATGAATGGACACATCCTGGACACATTACATTTCTTCTTCTTCTTCTGTAAATCATGTCCAACAACATCACATTTAAAGTGGCTGATTTTACATAAGGTGTTGTAAGGTGTTTAAAATAACAAATATAATGGAATCGTTGGAGAGGAAAGTCAGGGGTTTGCAGCTCATTGAGCCACTGAGAGTCTTCAACCAAAACCACAGAAAATACCTGCTTTTAAAAGAAAGGGTTGAGGACAGCGACCAGTGTTGTCTTTCCTGCGAAATTTAAGTTAAAAAAAACAATAAAAAACTATTATTCTGCTCCAACCTCCCCGACATGTTTCTACGTCTGTCTTTCATAGGGATCGGGAGAAAGAAGACATTTGTCAGACATTCTTGGTCAGTGGACAATAAAGTAATCTTATATTTCTAAGTTCTCAATCCATCTTTAAAAGGATCGGATGAGATGCAGCAGTTTCTAAAGGAGGACATTTCTTTAAGATATAAATTCCATGTTCTTGTTCACCCCTACACTGGGGTGATCTAATGTATGTGCGCTCCAGTCGAGAGACAATCCCTCTTTTCATGCCTCGCTTTCTTTCCATGTTTGATTCAGTGGTTCAGTGGGTGGTAAGACTCACAGTAAGAGCCTCACTGTGATTGGAGATGAGGAAGTTTGGCCTGGGAGCATGTTCCAATCCAAGGTGAGTAGGTGGCCTACCTACCGACGTAACTTATGGGAGATGACTGGTGTGTTCTGTTCACTCACTGCCATTAGTCTAAGTGCAGTAGTGTCAGTTAACTCGCCACTGGCACCAGGAGCACCAGGACTACTTAATGCCAGATGGAGGGAGCTGTCCTTGAAGTCTTCACAAGCAAGACATAGAGAAACAAACCCTTTATTCAGTAGAGGAGAGCGTAGAAAAAAAACGGATATCTTAGCAAGGTTACCACAAAGTGTAGGTTAAATCCCACATAGGAAAAGGGAGGGATAAAGGAGATGGGGGGGGGGGACTTCCAATTCCATTCCAGAAGTGTATAAAAAAAACACAATTTGGATGTTGCTGACTGTAATTTTTTATTGCGTTCAAAATACAGGCTGAGATATAAAACAAAGCGGTGGTTGTCACGCTAAAGGGTCCTGCTGCTGAAGAGGTGTCGAATTATTGTACCTCAGCTGGATACGTGGGTGTTGGAAGCCAGGGGGTGAGGATGGAGCCAAACCCAGTAGACTTTGGCACATCTGTCCCCTCACCGCTGGCACGGATCAACCTTGCTCGCTGTGAGGCTTCAGACCATCGATAGGCCTCTGGTGGATTGGCAACCGACTACTACCGAGAAACCATGAAACCCATGTAAGGGCTTCACTGACTGACTACCAAATATTGATCTATGATGAAGAGGATCATTGTATTGGAAAACAAGTAAACAACACTTGTCACTTCCTGTTGTAGTCTTATCTCCACCCAATCCCCTTGGAACTGACACTTACAATGACATAACACTTCTTCTATGTTACAAATAGGTCAACACTAAACTAGAGAGAGGCCCGCCCAAACAGTACAAGGAAGGAATGAAAAGTTTACGTTTTCAGGATTATATAAATAAAATAATAGCGGAAAAAATGCTTTGCTGTTTTACCAGAGCGTGTGTTTTACCAGAGCGTGTGTTTTACTACAGGGTGTGTTTTACCACAGGGTGTGTTTTACCACAGGGTGTGTTTTACCAGAGCGTGTGTTTTACCAGAGCGTGTGTTTTACCAGAGCGTGTGTTTTACCAGAGCGTGTGTTTTACCAGAGCGTGTGTTTTACCACAGGGTGTGTTTTACCACAGGGTGTGTTTTACCACAGGGTGTGTTTTACCAGAGTGTGTGTTTTACCACAGGATGTGGTTTACCAGAACTTGTGTTTGCCTGCCTTGGCAAATTGCATGAGCTTTAGACAGCTCGGAACTGAATGAAAGCTAATGACTGGACCAAACCTGTTCTGATAAATTCCTTTGAGTAAGCAAACTCTTGTTTAAGTAAGTACATACAGTACATTTATACAACGTTTTTGTTTATTTTTTACCAGCGATCAAATCAAATCAAATCAAATTTATTTATATAGCCCTTCGTACATCAGCTGATATCTCAAAGTGCTGTACAGAAACCCAGCCTAAAACCCCAAACAGCAAGCAATGCAGGTGTAGAAGCACGGTGGCTAGGAAAAACTCCCTAGAAAGGCCAAAACCTAGGAAGAAACCTAGAGAGGAACCAGGCTATGTGGGGTGGCCAGTCCTCTTCTGGCTCTGCCGAGTGGAGATTGTAACAGAACCATGGTTCATAAATGACCAGCATGGTCAAATAATAATAATCACAGGCAGAACAGTTGTAACTGGAGCAGCAGCACGGCCAGGTGGACTGGGGACAGCAAGGAGTCATTATGTCAGGTAGTCCTGAGGCATGGTCCTAGGGCTCAGGTCCTCCGAGAGAGAGAAAGAAAGAGAGAATTAGAGAGAGCATACTTAAATTCACATAGGACACCGAATAGGACAGGAGAAGTACTCCAGATATAACAGACTGACCCTAGCCCCCCGTCGCATAAACTACCGCAGCATAAATACTGGAGGCTGAGACAGGAGGGGTCAGGAGACACTGTGGCTCCATCCGAGGACACCCCCAGACAGGGCCAAACAGGAAGGATATAACCCCACCCACTTTGCCAAAGCACAGCCCCCACACCACTAGAGGGATATCTTCAACCACCAACTTACCATCCTGAGACAAGGCCGAGTATAGCCCACAAAGTTCTCCGCCACGGCACAACCCAAGGGGGGGCGCCAACCCAGACAGGGTTGGCACTGTCGATAAGCAAGGCAGTGACGAAACTGGCAAGACCATTGATGGCCTTGAGTGTAAACGCCCCCATAACCATTCAGTTAGACTCTCCTCTTTATTTAACTTCTTTACTCAATTACAATTTCTTGTTTTGCTGAAAAAGCAGTAATATTATAATTTGTTCCATCTTTGCTGTAGTCAAAAGTATGTGTTTCTTTCTGTGGCCTATTGCAACTTCCCAATACAAGATTACCGGTGCTGGGGAGAAGAGAACAACCTATAGTTTAACTGGTAATTTAACTAAATATTGCAGTAGTTTGGTGGTAATTGCACTAAATTCAAATCTTGGGTAGTGTTTTTAGTAGTTGATAACTTTTTTGCCATGTAGCGGTGTAGCTAACTACTGGAACTACACACTACTTTTTTTGTTGCAAAAATCAAATATGGGTTTTTATGTTTAATAGGCCAAATTACACATTCTGTTAACTCAGATCTGACTCCAGAGTGACCAGTTCTTGCAATTTGTAGTCAGATTTCAGATTTAAATATATTTGGATGTACTTTGGATGCAGTGAACTTCTTTTTCAAAGTAACTTTAGTTAAGTAAACTATATTTTTCTCAATGGTAGCTATAGTGTAGGTTAACTTCTTCCTTTAATTGGTAGCTTGGTAAACTATATGTTTCTCAATGGTAGCTATAGTGTAGGTTAACTTCTTCCTTTAATTGGTAGCTTGGTAAACTATATGTTTCTCAATGGTAGCTATAGTGTAGGTTAACTTCTTCCTTTAATTGGTAGCTTGGTAAACTATATGTTTCTCAATGGTAGCTATAGTGTAGGTTAACTTCTTCCTTTAATTGGTAGCTTGGTAAACTATATGTTTCTCAATGGTAGCTATAGTGTAGGTTAACTTCTTCCTTTAATTGGTAGCTTGGTAAACTATATGTTTCTCAATGGTAGCTATAGTGTAGGTTAACTTCTTCCTTTAATTGGTAGCTTGGTAAACTATATGTTTCTCAATGGTAGCTATAGTGTAGGTTAACTTCTTCCAGTAATTGGTAGCTTGGTAAACTATATGTTTCTCAATGGTAGCTATAGTGTAGGTTAACTTCTTCCAGTAATTGGTAGCTTGGTAAACTATATGTTTCTCAATGGTAGCTATAGTGTAGGTTAACTTCTTCCAGTAATTGGTAGCTTGGTAAACTATATTTTCAGAGTGTCTTCCCCAAAACTGCAGACCACCAATACCAGACATTTTTTTTTCTCATGCTCTAGAGATGAATTGAAAGCATTCATGTTTCACGGAACCTTGGAAAAATACTTTTCAACACTGACTTCCGTTTCACTGGGAGACCTTTATTATTTTTTTAACATAGAACTGTAGAATAAAGGAACATTCTTTTAAGGTGGCGATGTCCGATTTCCTCTATAACATTCAATGCTCCGTTTCAAAGTGCTTACTATTGCTTCTCTATGCAAACAACTCACTTCACGCTGTCCACTCTGATTGTGGGTGGGCAGTGGGCACCCCTGGTTTCAACTGACTGACCAAATAAATCTGATCATTTCAAGTCTATGCTTGGCTTGTGATTCATGATCTGCTTTAAAATGAGAAAAAAATACAGTATTGACATCTTCATTCCTTACGATCAAGATCATATTTTTTTCACATAATATCATCACTTCAACTACATGTAGGCAAAGGTCTCCAGCCATGCACCCCTGACAAGACTTTTATTATCAGCTATGGTAGATCCACTCTTCATCCACTTTCCATCCAATCTCCAATTCATTTCTTAATTGAACATTTAGGCTGGAGATATGCCAAAAAGAGGAGAGTGGGGTAAGTTTAGGTGTTTTTTAAAATTCAGCATCACTCCCTCAAGGGAAATATAGTATTCTTTCTAACATCTAAGATGTCTACATATACAGTATTTCAGGATGTTATGTATCCCTGGAAATAATCAGAATCCATGTAAATATTACAGTTTTGAAAACATAGCTTGTTCAAAAAAAGTGGTCTCTTGGCACAACTTCCCCCGGGTATGAGGTAAGTTAAGCCACCTACACATGTCTGTACTGAATGAAAAATGACCCTCTATCTTTATTTCCCAAACACAATTCAACACAATCACAACCACTTTTTTGTCTTTTAATCATTTTAATCATATTTTTAGCATTGTTTTAACACCTGACAAAAACTTAACACGGGCCAGGCCCTGTTGTTACCTCATATCCCAGTGATAATGCCTTGCATTAAGCCTGGGAAGAAAACACTTCATTTGCTTAACTTGCCATTGGCTCAACTATTGGTTCAACTTACCCCATGGCCATTGGCTCAACCATTGGTTCAACTTACCCCATGGCCATTGTCTCTGCTTACCCCAAGGCAAACATTTTGACTATATTAGCCCACACAGCTACAAGGATGCATTTTCATGCTAGGTTTAGGACCTCACATTGAAGCTTATAGAGACCCTGACTTATGTAGAGAACAATCTACTTTGGTTAAGATACAAGCATCATGAAACCTCTAACATGAAATTGACTTGGTAAAAATCTGTTTTTTTGGACCTAACTTGCTGACCACTTTTCCCATGTAGTTTCCCACTGGGCACAGATGTCAGTTCATTTGGTAGAGTTGTCAACTAACGTGAATTCAATGTGAAATCAAGAAAACATTTCACCATATCATTGGATTTAGGTCAAAAGTTGGTAATAAAAAATACAAAATGCCCTTTCGTTGATGACTTTATGCAAATCCAATCAGTTTTCCACGTTGATTGAATGTCATCACATTATTTGGGTTGAAATAATGTGGGAACAAC
This sequence comes from Oncorhynchus mykiss, assembly GCF_013265735.2. Classification (NCBI taxonomy): domain Eukaryota; kingdom Metazoa; phylum Chordata; class Actinopteri; order Salmoniformes; family Salmonidae; genus Oncorhynchus; species Oncorhynchus mykiss. The sequence goes on from NC_048566.1 coordinate 94,490,854, forward strand.
GTTGATTCAACCAGTTTTTGCCCGGTGGGTTCTTCCTTCACAGACTCCATGAAATTATGACTTCTTCCTAAATAGTTGGTCAAATCATAAATGTTGTTTATGGTTTCCTAGAAGCAAGGGTGGCTCAATTTACCCATTTGGCTCAACTTACCCCACTCTCCCCTACAGTGAAATGATAAACACATTGAGATGTTGACATCTCCCTCGATCTGGCCCGGTGTGACTGGGAGTGCTGCTTGTGTTTCTACTGAATGCTGGTTGATTTATTAGGTAGGGTTAACAGTGAGGCTCCAGACTCCAGGACGACTGGTGGCCTGCTCCGATGGAGGGTAGACTTGGGTTCAAATTCTATTTCAAATACCTTGAGTGTTTACCTTAGCCTGCCAGTAGTGCCAGATGGTGCCAGGGTTTGCCGTTTTGGGGCTATTCTATTGGACTGTTAAGCCAGGTGCACTCGATCTAGCCCAGCTCAATCAAGCCCAGCTCAATCAAGCCCAGCTCAATCAAGCCCAGCTCAATCAAGCCCAGCTCAATCTAGCCCAGCTCAATCGTGGCCAGCTAAAGGATTTGAAATGCATTGTATTTGAACCTCAGTCTGCTGCTCCGGTAGAGGGCTGCTGGGCCAGGCTGGTGAGCTCAGAGTCCAGCCATCAAGGATGGAGAGGAGAGGATGGAGCGAGAGAGAGAGGGAAACGGACAGAGCCAGAGGGCAGGCTGATGCCATGGCTGCCACCGGCACATCACAGCACAGGAGTCTTTTGAGAAAAGTATTTTGCTCTTTGGCTTTTCCACGCATCCGCCGTGGCAGTTGGTTCGGTAACGGTGTTCATTCAACCATGCGAAGCGACCGGTGGGCAGCGCTTAAGAAACTGAGCAGAAGCTGGTCTGACTGCTTGCCCTGCCTGACTGAGGGTTCCTGGGCCAAGTTAAGCACGGAAATATTTATTTCCTGTTCATTCAAGAGCCTTCCAGGTTACCCTCTCTCTGTTCATCCTGAGGTACCGGCCAGCCACTCGGTTCAACCGTGTCAGTCAGCCACAGGACTGTAGGCTATGTATGGTCAACTGGGTTCGTGGCTTGGTTAAACCATGTAACGGCAGGTAGCCAGGCAGTTAGAGAGGCGAGCCAGCAACTGGCACTGGACGGTTTGCCAGTTTAAATCCCTGGTCCGACAGGAACAAATCTTTCAGGAAGTGAGTTGGCAGGGTTGCTGGTATCAATTCCTAGATGCCATTGCCTGCTGTTGTGTCCTTGAGCAAGGCACCTACAACCCACCCTCACAACAGCTCCCCGTTGTCCCAGTGTGGCAGCCCCCCACACTGCCAAATAAAACAAACTGTATTTGTATGTGTGTCTTTCAATGTGGTTGGGTTAAAAGCAGAAGTAACATTTTTGGTTGGACCTTGTGTGCAATTCACCAATAAAGTGATCTCAATCTTAATGTAGGTCGGCCATATTAATTTATGTTTGGTCAGTGAAGGTTTGAGACACGGTTAAATCATGGTTAGGTGAAGGATTTAACTGTTTGTCTGAATTATCGTTGAGAATTTCAGTGATATGTTGCTTACACATCTGTTGTTCCTTTTCAATAACATTTAGCATGCTCAGAATCTCCATTAAAATAACAGTCCAGGACTAGGAGTAATCTCTGTCCGGGAAACAGGCCCATAGAATTGAATCAAAGACTCTTTAGCTATGGCTATTATATCAGCTGTCGCCTACATAAGGAGACATTCACTTAGCAGGGTGGTTTTTTGTTGGCCAGAGTAAAAGTTCCCTTAATTGTGCTGCAGGTATTGAATTGCTGAGGGACGCTGGGAGGCTGAACTGCATAAGGTTGTCTCGGAGAGCCAGGTCTGTGCTGGGAGACACGAGATGGATTTATGTTTGGTCAGGGCTGCTGGGCTGGTGATTGTGTTTGGCGTACAGCACTGTAGCTCTCCTGGCACCGGCTAAGCTTAGGTATGCACATAGGGCCCGTGATCTCTTAAATTACAGCAAGGAGGATAAAAGATTTACAGGGTTGAAAGCTCTAACTCCTCTACTAATGTCTACTGGGATGTGAGCTGGTCAGGGGTAACTTTAGGCCGTGTATTCAAAAAGTGTCTCAGAGTAGGAGTGCTGATCTAAGATCAGATCCTCTTTGTCCATGTAATCTTATTGATTATGATCCTTGATGGTAAAGCTGATCCAATATCAGAACTCAGTGAGTCTTTTGTGAATATGAGCCTAGATCTTGAATATGTATTGGGTAGTGTTGACCCTTGCATAGTATTTATTAGACATGACTCCATTACACTAGGAATAGACGTTTCGTTCACACTTCAGTTTTCCTCTAAAGGGTGCTAATTTTATAAACTCGCAAAAGCACTGACGAAGGCCGTGAGGTCGATACGTTAAGCTTATTAAAGAGCAGTGATACTACCAAGAGCAGTGACACTACCAAGAGCAGTGATACTACCAAGAGCAGTGATACTACCAAGAGCAGTGATACTACCAAGAGCAGAACACTACCAAGAGCAGAACACTACCAAGAGCAGAACACTACCAAGAGCAGTGATACTACCAAGAGCAGTGATACTACCAAGAGCAGTGATACTACCAAGAGCAGTGATACTACCAAGAGCAGAACACTACCAAGAGCAGAACACTACCAAGAGCAGTGATACTACCAAGAGCAGTGATACTACCAAGAGCAGTGATACTACCAAGAGCAGTGATACTACCAAGAGCAGAACACTACCAAGAGCAGAACACTACCAAGAGCAGTGATACTACCAAGAGCAGTGATACTACCAAGAGCAGTGATACTACCAAGAGCAGTGATACTACCAAGAGCAGAACACTACCAAGAGCAGTGACACTACCAAGACCAGTGATACTATCAAGAGCAGTGATACTACCAAGAGCAGTGATACTACCAAGAGCAGTGATACTACCAAGAGCAGAACACTACCAAGAGCAGTGATGCTACCAAGAGCAGTGATACTACCAAGAGCAGAACACTACCAAGAGCAGTGATGCTACCAAGAGCAGTGACACTACCAAGAGCAGTGACACTACCAAGAGCAGTGACACTACCAAGAGCAGTGACACTACCAAGACCAGTGATACTATCAAGAGCAGTGACACTACCAAGACCAGTGATACTATCAAGAGCAGTGATACTACCAAGAGCAGTGATACTACCAAGAGCAGTGATGCTACCAAGAGCAGAACACTACCAAGAGCAGTGACACTACCAAGAGCAGTGATACTACCAAGGGCAGTGATACTACCAAGAGCAGTGACACTACCAAGAGCAGTGACACTACCAAGAGCAGTGATACTACCAAGAGCAGTGATACTACCAAGAGCAGTGATACTACCAAGGGCAGTGATACTACCAAGAGCAGTGATACTACCAAGAGCAGTGACACTACCAAGAGCAGTGACACTACCAAGAGCAGTGATACTACCAAGAGCAGTGATGCTACCAAGAGCAGAATACTACCAAGAGCAGTGACACTACCAAGAGCAGTGATACTACCAAGGGCAGTGATACTACCAAGAGCAGTGACACTACCAAGAGCAGTGACACTACCAAGAGCAGTGATACTACCAAGAGCAGTGATACTACCAAGAGCAGTGACACTACCAAGAGCAGTGATACTACCAAGAGCAGTGATACTACCAAGAGCAGTGATACTACCAAGAGCAGTGACACTACCAAGGGCAGTGATACTACCAAGAGCAGTGATACTACCAAGAGCAGTGACACTACCAAGAGCAGTGATACTACCAAGAGCAGTGATACTACCAAGAGCAGTGACACTACCAAGAGCAGTGACACTACCAAGAGCAGTGATACTACCAAGAGCAGTGATACTACCAAGAGCAGTGACACTACCAAGGGCAGTGATACTACCAAGAGCAGTGACACTACCAAGAGTAGTGACACTCCCAAGAGCAGTGATACTACCAAGGGCAGTGATACTACCAAGAGCAGTGACACTACCAAGAGCAGTGACACTACCAAGAGCAGTGATACTACCAAGAGCAGTGATACTACCAAGAGCAGAATACTACCAAGAGCAGTGACACTACCAAGAGCAGAATACTACCAAGAGCAGTGATACTACCAAGAGCAGTGACACTACCAAGAGCAGTGACACTACCAAGAGCAGTGATACTACCAAGAGCAGTGATACTACCAAGGGCAGTGATACTACCAAGAGCAGTGACACTACCAAGGGCAGTGATACTACCAAGAGCAGTGATACTACCAAGAGCAGTGATACTACCAAGAGCAGTGATACTACCAAGGGCAGTGACACTACCAAGAGCAGTGACACTACCAAGAGCAGTGATACTACCAAGAGCAGTGATACTACCAAGGGCAGTGATACTACCAAGAGCAGTGATACTACCAAGAGCAGTGATACTACCAAGAGCAGTGATACTACCAAGAGCAGTGATACTATCAAGAGCAGTGATACTACCAAGAGCAGTGATACTACCAAGAAAAAAAAAAATATATATATCTCAGATGTGCGAGTGTCTTTTGAAGTTTGAATGTTCTAAATGACCTAACACGTCATGCCATACCCTGCTCTTGGTAGTGTCACTGCTCTTGATAGTATCACTGCTCTTGGTAGTATCACTGCTCTTGGTAGTGTCACTGCTCTTGGTAGTGTCACTGCTCTTGGTAGCATCACTGCCGGTGGCAGGGTATCTCCTTTTGAGACTTGAAAGTTCACCTAACACAAATGTCACCTAACATTTGTCTGATCTGAAGCAACCCAGTGCAGTGCACACAGACATGAGCTGTGTTTTCTGTATTCGACAGCCAAACAAAACTGGTATAAAACATTTTTTTTAAACTATAATAACAATAATGCAAGTATATGGGGCACTTAGTTGGTATGGTGCCAATGAGTGGAGAGCCATATGAGCATCAACAGATGGGCTAAGAGAGAATCTCAGTTTCCCCTGCAGAGAGAAATGTCTACAACTAAGTGTGTGTCCTTTATGTACAGTTAGTTTGAATTGTCAACAGACATAAATATACTGTGTGAGCAGCAGACTGAGTTGAACCACTACTGGATGGCTGGATGGCTGTTCTTAGGCCAGGACACACAAATCTCCTCTTCAGCTCATGTGAAACGAAACGCAGTCAGAGTGCCGGCGCCCGCATCCTACCCTCCCTCCCACCCTCCCTCCATCCTAGCTCCGTACCTCCCTCTGGAACAGGAAACGACAGGGTCTGATCTTAATTAGCTTGGCAGTTATGAATAACATCCTCAGTGGATTAAGGGGATTGTTGTTGTTGTAGGTTTGTGTAGGGAGCAGGGAAAATGTCTCAACAACCAACCATTCTGATTCAGTTATTGTATAGTGGTGGTACACACACATGCACACACACACACCTTGAGTGTGTATCCAGTGCCACGGAACTATTGAAACCCACCCAGGCATGATCAGGATCACACAAGGGGTCATATTCAATCAAACATCAAACCCGGTAAATGGGAGATTTGGGATATCAGAAAACAAGTTAGTAGATTACCTGTAGGTTACACACATAACGAACATAGTGTAAAGAATGTGGACTCCACTTGTAAACTCTATTCCTTGTGCAATGTACCCAGGGCCACCCCTAGCCTTTTGGGGGCCCTAAGCGATTTTTGTTTGGAGGGGCCCCACCTCACGGGCATAACATTACCGTGAACCCACCCCTCTTGGCAGTGGATACTTTTTTTCAGTGTTAAATGTATTTCCTGCAACTCTGCACATTTCGCCATCGGGTGTAGAGAAAATGTTTTCGTTTTATAACTAATTTCATGCAATTCTACACATTTTGCCATGAGGTGAAGAACTGCTGATGCACTACCAAATTTTGCATCTTGTGTTTTCTACTTTTGTAACTATCAACAATAAATTGAGACTCAGAGTGAGTTCGGCCACTGGGCCCTACGCGTAGTCTGCATGTAGGCAGAGGCGGCACTGAATGTACCTGGCTGTCTCCATGCAAAATATAAAAGTGCTTTCATCAAGTTCAACCATTTACATTTTACATCTTCTATCAATTTCACCAGTATTTATTTTGTTGTGTCAGTGGAATTGGATCAGACACATTCACTGGGTGGTAAAAGGTTGAGTTTTTCCTATGCTCCTAACGCAGCGGGGGTTGGCTCGATTGGGATTCAGAAATGCTTAAAATCCAAGATAAACTGGACCAAGGACAGAGTCTTATGTTCAACATTTTTCCAAATGATCAAAAAAACTCATTGGATCTTTGAGTTGGATTTCAGTCAAGACCTCATCCGAGTCCCCACCCATCATGCTGTTACATTCTTGAATATGGAGACTTTCTGAGTATATGAATCTTATCTGGGCTCATCTGAGACTGTACAACTGTAATTATAAGGTTTATAATAATGTTATGCCTCTCTATGACACACTTAGTCACGATAATACTAGGATGATAATAACGTGTTGTAAGTGTGTCATAAAAGTCAAGTCTTATAATGCATTATACCTACAGGCTTTAAGTGAAATGTTACCAAACTCCACACACTAACTATATAGGTCACAGAAAGCCTAAACATCTCCCATATCTGGAGATAAACAAATTCACTGACAAAGCTAAAAGATGACAATCAAATACTCTGCATGCTCAGATGAAGGTCTTCATGACTGAAAGCTTGAACTTTAAACTCATTGAATGTGCATTGAACTAAGTGCGCAGAGACTCTTCTACAATTTAATCAGGTGGGGAAATATGAGAGAGGTTCAGTAAGTTCAGTAAAAACACAATTGAAAAATCTTTATCTAGCCTCAAGAGGTTACAAACATTCATCCCAAAATCTATATTATTAGCTATTCACAATCACTGTATGGTACTGCAGCCTAAGAGAGCAATGTCCATATACAGTATTTAATTTTTACATTAACTCATTTTGAAAACGTGAACGTTGATAATTGCAGTCTCCACTTTGATCATTTTTCAGAGGGCACGACTGATATGCTTAAGGAGGTACTTCCTGTGATTCTTGGCCCGCCGCGTATTTTCTGTGTAAATGACATACAAAGAAAACTTAAGAGGTGTTTCTCAAGGGCTCAACATTTTTTATGCTTACACCCCATTGGCAAGTCGGCTATGGAAAACCTGAACTATAAACTTCAAGCACTGTATTCTGTGTGGTTTGAGGCTGAAGGCTGAGGTGGGCTGGGGATCCATTGCTTGGTTTCTACGGTAGCAGCAGCATCCCAGAAAGGCCAGGGTTGTGTCCCAAATGGCTCTCTATTCCCGGTATAGTGCACCACTTTTGACCAGGGCCCAATGGGCTCCAGTGCACTATAGGGAAATAAGGTGCCATTTGGGATGCAGTCCAGGTCTAGGGGCAACACTCTGCCACCTCAAACCACTGTCGCCATGGCATCATAGGGCCTTCACCACCACAGAGTTTAAAGGCTTGGCAACTGGCGTGCCCTGAAGACTGGAGCCAGACAGTGGTCAAAAATATTTTTCTATGACTGTGCTCTCTCTCTCTCTCGCTCTCTCTCAGCTGGTCAAATTAGCCATGGGCATTTATTTCCTTGTGAGATAAGGAGTGACCTCTTATCTCACCTTAATTTATCATTTATACTTCAGAACGATCTGACCAGCGTGTACATTATGTTAAGAATATTCCTATGTACGCCTGTGTCAAACAATGTTTATAACGTTTAATGTAACACTGTTATAACAGCTTTCCTTTGTCACTTATAGTCTGTGAATTGTGAAGTGCTTCGGGGGCTGCTCTCACGGAACACTGGTTTAGAGACTCAACCATATAGTGGATAACACTGCCATCTTCAGATGGGGATGCAGAGTTTCATCATCATCATCAGTGTTATAAAATTGGAAATTACCTCTCATGTCATTATAAAGGACTTTTAAACTATACCAAAAATCAATCTGGGCAGAAATTCAGACTACATTATTTTGACTGCTGACTAGGCCTACTGATGTTGAAGCTCCTCTTTCTTTGTGGCAGGTGCATCTGTTATTTTCAAGACCGACCAATCAACATCTAGTTTATAGCTCATTGCGGTCTACCGTCCAATAGCTCTCCTCTTTGTTGCCTTAGCTTGGTATTAACTGGTTTACGACTGCGGACAGACAGACTCAAATAGGCCGGGCTTTAACTAATAGGGCATACAGTTCTTTAAATAGTTTTAAATCCGTATTTACTTGTTGAGTTTAAATATATAATTAAATTGCATCTGTATTTTTGCTAAATAATCGAATATATCTGAAGATTTAAAAAAGTAACTAAACCGGATAGCTTGTTCATGCTAGCTAAATTAAATCGCTGGGCTCCAGTCTTTTCATTTGCCGACATTGCTAGCTCTGCACGTTTCCTTGTTGTTGTTGTTGTTGTTAGCGACCGAGTTTGGCTAACTGCTACATTTCAGCATTACTTGCTAGCTACAGTTTTTAGCTAGAAGAAAGCAATCAGGCATGGCGGAATTCCTCGAAGATCCGTCTGTTCTCACTAAGGATAAGCTCAAAAGTGAGCTCACGGCCAACCATGTCCCACTTCCCAGCTCCGAACAGAAGAAAGACGTCTACGTTCAGTTGTACCTGAAAAATTTGACCGTTCAGAACAAGAAATGTCCACCATCTGTAGACACGTTCTCCAGTGATGAAGAATTGCCTGCCCCTGTAGTCTCCAACAAGAGCCGATCTGGAAGAGTAAGTCATGAAATGTTTATGTTATTACAGTGCTATGAGTGTAAAATGATATTCTAATCTTAGTCATAATGCATTAAATCACTAGATACCTGTGTTGTAAAATGAAGGTTGCTGTCCATGTGATGTTATTTCCGTGAAATATACACTTAACTATTTTGTTCCTTCCAACTCATGCCTTGAATTGGTTCTCTAATGGATGTGCTAAGAACTAATTCTTATTTTCAATGACGGCCTAGGAACAGTAGGTTAACTGCCAGGGGCAGAATGACAGATTTGTGTCTTGTCAGCTCGGGGATTTGATCTTGCAACCTTTCGGTTACTAGGCTACCTGCCGCCCCAAGGTGGTAGATAAAGTTAGAAAGGCTAATATTTGGTCTCTATTAGATAATCTAATTAACCATAATCAATCCATAGAAAGCTACCCGAAAGACAGACAAGCCTCGCTCAGAAGAAGTGGAAGTCACAGACCTCACCGATGCAAGTTTAAAAGATGAGCTGTTGAAGCATGGAGTCAACACTGGGCCCATAGTTGGTGAGTGCTGCTTATGTCTCTCACTTGTCTAAGGTGTCCTCCTCTCCTTCGTCTGCACTGATTGGAGAAGAGAAGTGAAAGCGAAATGGCAGAAGCCTACTGAGGAATCTCCTTTCACCTCGTCAGTTCTTTCAAACCTGTGCAGATGAAGGAAAGGAGACGAGGAGAGGAAGCCACTTGAGACTATGGAGGTGTGTGCACCAACAGACTCAGACAAACGGTGATATATTTTTTATCCACAGTTCACTTCATCCCTAACTGGTTTCCTTTGCCTTTCCCTCAGGCTCCACCAGGAAGCTTTATGAGAAAAAGCTTCAGAAGCTACTGGATACACCTGCAGCTGAGACTACGCCCAGCCCACCTGAAACTGCCACAGTTAACGCTGCAGCCAAGGCAGATGGCAACCAGAACGGCAACACATACTCTGGCCAGTACAGTGACAAGGAGGAAGGTGAGAGCAATCATCTTACCACTGCACAAGAACATGCACCATTAATTAGGCAGCTCACCTATACAAATAAAGTTAATTCAGGATTGGGATCAATTCCATTTCAGTTCAGGAAGTAGGCCTAAACTGAAAAGCAATGAGGAAAATTTTAATTTCAGTCCTCTCCCTGAATTGAAATGGATCTTTTTTACTTTATGATGTTTGACTGTCAGTTTAGATGCCTTGATTCTCACTGACTCATGTTGGCTTTGCCTGTGCCAGATGAGATAGGTACCGCTACGGAACCAGAGCCTGTTCCTGTTGTGGAGAAGCCTGTGAGGAGCAGAGAGAAGACTCCTGTCACTGTTAGGAACAGCAGCAGACGGAGCAGCAAGGTAAGCCTTCAAGTTCAACTTTATTTTCCATATAGAATAAATAATAAATAAATAATAATTAAAACATCTTAAAACATACAATGGAAATCAGAGCTCTCACATTAAAACCGCTTTCGTCTTCAACAGCAAGAAAGTTCACTGCAAATATGTGCAAATAACATTATCTTGCATCCATAAACTCCAGCCTCTCAATCATCTGTTGCTATTGTCAATGTTCACAGCTACAGGTGGTGGAGGTGAGCCTAGCAACGGGCGACCAGACCCCTAAGAAGACGAGGGAGAATGTTGAAGAGATTCTCGCTAATGAGATCTTTTCACCCACAGGCATCAGGTAAGTCTGTTGACATTTCACTTCATCAGCAAAGTAGCCTTGAAGAATGGTTGTTTTTTTCCAGAAAGATTAAATATAATTTTGGAAAAGTACTTATCTTTCCAGTCGGCCTGGCACAATTACTGTATACCCATGTAATCCACAGTTATGAATGAAGACTGTCATGAAAATAAAATAACTGTCATGACCACAACAACAACAAAAATGAACTAACAAACAGCTGACTGGAGACTGGGTGGCTAGGTATTCGCGTGGTTGAGTCCGTTTCTACGGTAACATGGACTCTTAACAACGTAACGAAACTCTGTTTCTCCTTTCTGAAACAAACAAGGTGTTGTAGCAAAACAAGCACACATAGAAATCTACAAGCAAATTGCAGCAGCACACACAGAAATGTCATCTATGGTAGCTCATGCAGTCAGGAGTGGAGGACAGGAAAAAATGTGTGTAATAATAATATTTAACATTTCTTGCTATTCGAATGGTTAATGCGGAGACTTGCGGTCATTTGGCTGGCCAAATAACGTCATCCAAAATTCCATTCCATCACTTTTCAGTGATATTTAAAGCAGTAGATTTAAATTACTTTAGTCACTCAACTCATCCTCTATTCCCTCTCTCCCCAGCGCCAGCTGCAGGCGACCGATTCGCGGCGCGGCGGGCCGACCGGTGAAACCCAGCAACTACTGGCTGAACGAGTCTCTCCTGGAGCACTCCATCTATACAGAGTCTTATTCTGGATGCAGCTCCTTGGGCTCCAACGTGCCGGCCAGGCCCGGCTTCCTCTCTGTACTATTAAAGCTCATGGTACTCGTCACTGTAGCTGGGTCCATCTACTTCGCCATTCAGCACCTCGATGCAGATCAGGTTCAGTCCTTCAAGGGAATGCTGACCGACGCCAAGGGTCTCCTAAACAGCGCTAAGGGTCACCTGTGTAGCGCGGTTGATAAGGTGGTGGATGCCGTGTTCGATAATGTGATTGTGCCGCTGGGTATCGGGGGAGGCAGCAGCCAAGGTGCAGAAGCAGAGAGTGGCGGCCGGTAAGCAGTGCACCCTCTCCACCCTGCTTTCTTTTTTTGTTGTATTATTTTACCGTTATTTTACCAGGTTGTCCAATTGAGGTCAGATCCCCGGTTATTCAACAGACCACCTGGCCACTGCTCTGCCATCCACACCTCACTAGCTCACCACACCCCCCTCCATCGTCATCCTCTGGTCACTACCTTGGAGGACGGACTGACTTTTAATCTGGGCTGGTAGACTATCATCCTGTCCCCTCCTTGTTCACTTTTCCTCACCCCACGTGAGGAGGGCAGGAGGGGTATTCAACCCAACCAACACCAGCTTCCTGGAAAACCAACACTGTCTTGCCAAGACAGTCTAAAGAGACTTGTTTTTATTATGACGTTGTTTTTAATCGTAGTGTGAAGTCTTATGTTGTGTATCCTTTGTGTGTGTATTTTTAGAAAGGACAGACAAATCGTACGCATGGTTGTAGTTTTTTGAAGGACATGTTTGTCGTTTTTGGAGTGTCTGTGGTGCCAGGTGTTTTTCTGATGGTGAAGTGCATGCACAGTGATAGCACTTAGTGCCAGTGTAGGTGTCAATTCCATTTCAATTCCAGTCAATTCAGAAAGTAAACAATTCCAAATGTTCCTCATTAAAAAGCATGGAAGAGAATTGGAATTCCAGTGTACTTCCTGAATCGACTGGAATTGACATGGAATTTACCTCAACCCTGCTTAGTGCCCTCCCACTAATTCAAGCACAGAGAAATGATATTAATTACAGAAACATTTACAAGTATTTCTGTATTGGTTTTTGAATATACACTAGTAGTAACAATAAAGCTAGGTAGAATAATGGTGCTCAGGTCTATTCTAATTTGCTCTAAATTAATCTGATCAGTGCTGGGAGGAGTGACAGTGTCCAATAGTGTAACTTCAGGTCTCGTCACTGTATGAGGAAAAACCCTTATTTTCAAGCTATAAAGGTTATAAAACTGATTTTCTTTGGTTAAATTGCTCGTTTTTTGGTATATGCTGCAGTAACTAAGTAAGTGGTCTGACCTGTGAATGGCTCATGATGGCACCTGACTTGAGGAGCAGTGACCCAAATCCCAGTATTAGCTTTGTGAGTTTGTGTGAGTTTACGTACATGTTTCATTTAGTAGTGATTTGTTGTGCTAAAGATTCCAGATCTTCCAGTCCCATCTACCGGGTCATGTTCAGTAGGGCACTGTAGCAAAATGGGTATAATCCTCTCTGTTTTAATGTGTGTTTTCCCTGTTTGTTGCCTAAGGAACATGACCCAAGACTGGCTGTCTTTTTTAGTGCACCCACACTGCCCTTCTAAGCGGTTCTGCACACTACTGATCTGGGAAAAATAACGTTTTTGCAATAGGTAGTTGAGCAAATATACGAGTTAACAATGTATTCCATTTTGTTACTTGGATTATAAATTGATATTTACTCTGCCTCATGTACACTTCATTGTCATAGAAGAGGTAACACTAACAATTGCCTGAGGAGAGACAAATGGTAAGCAACTTAACAAATTGATAGCAACTTAACTTATGTTGACCATTCATAGAATTTTGATGTCAAGATGTTGACATTTTTTGTCCAGTGTTGAAAATAAGTATTTTATTTTTTTTTCTGTATTTTTCTAATGTGAATTGTTAATGTTGTTCTTTTGTCTAGGTGAAAGTGAAATTTTAAAAAACAAACAAAAAATGCTATCCTAAAACTGAACCTCTTTGTTGACTTGTGGTTACACAGTGAATACAGTATATTAAAGCTGAAATGTTTGTTACTTTGATCAGGCAGCTAGCTTCCCAACGATGGATTGTGGGGGTAAGGATTTTGAATCTGTTTTTATTTAAAATACTATCATGAAATAAATGTGGTAATTGAATTGTCTCCCCGTGGTTTTCTTTATTGAGGTTTGTACACTGTTCGATGGACAGCTACGATTGTGAGAACCGATTATGAGAACCCTTGTCTTGCCTGAGACTTGAAGATTTGTGTTGGCTCACTGAGATAAAGCCTAGGATTTAGATCCGTGGGTTAACAGTCTTGTGGCGCGCACTGTGCATAAAAACACATAAGAAGGACGCTCTAGTTGGAGAATATTTCAACAAAAACTGAAAACATTCATGCATAGTAAGATGTGCGTCCAACTCAAAGGTGAAAGAAGAGTGTTGAGTGGCATTCTTCAACTTGAGTCAAATCTAATTTTATTGGTCACATACACATGGTTAGCAGATGTTATTGCGAGTGTAGCGAAATGCTTGTGCTTCTAGTTCCGACAATAGCAGCAATATCTAAAAAGTAATATCTAATTCCACAACAAATACCTACTTTACACAAATCTAAGGAATGGAATGAGAATATATAAATATATGGATGAGCAATGTCAGAGTGGCAGCATAGGCTAAGGTGCAATAGATAGTATAGAATGCAGTATATACATATGAGATGAGTAATGCAAGATATGTAAACATTATTAAAGTGGCATTATTAAAAGTGGCCAATGATTCAAGTCTGTCTGTAGGCAGCAACTGTTCTGTGCTAGTGATGGCCTTGAGATAGAAGCTGTTTTTCAGTCTCTCGGTCCCAGCTTTGATGCACCTGTACTGACCTCGCCTTCTGGATGATAGCGGGGTGAACAGGCAGTGGCTCGAGTGGTTGTTGTCCTTGATGATCTTCTTGGCCTTCCTGTGACATTGGGTGCTGTAGGTGTCCTGGGGGGCAGGTAGTTTGCCCCCAGTGATGCGTTGTGCTTGTGCAGACCGCACTACCCTCGAGAGCCCTGCGGTTGTGGGCAGAGCAGTTTCTATACCAGGAGGTGATACAGCCCGACAGGATGCTCTCAATTGTGCATCTGTAAAGTTGTGAGTGTTTTAGGTGACAAGACAAATTTCTTCTACCTCCTGAGGTTGAAGAGGCGCTGTTGCCCCTTCTTCACTACACTGTTTGAATATGTGCCTGTTACAAAGGAAAAGGACAAATCAATGAATGAACAACACAAAAAATGACACAAATTGCCACCTGGGGCAGTCAGAGACCTTCATATTGTATGCAGAAAAGCCTGGTATAGGTAGGACGCCACAGAGCGCAACCCAAAGACACCAAAAGTGCGGAACTGACGTATCCTCTAACCTCGGGTGACGTAGACCCTTGCACAGTTAGGACGGACACTTGCCAGACACGAAGGTCTCTACGATTCGCCGGTGGTGAAGGACGGCGGCGCCATTTTGCGACTGAACGCGTGGAAGTAAAGAACATATAAAGACAACTTTTTTTTGTGTGAATTTATAGTTTACGTAGAAACACATTCATTGATGTGGGATACATTTCTCAAGACAAGAATATTGGTTTCTCCAGCAAGGATAATCTAAAAACAAAATGTTGACCGACTAGCTCACGTTAGCTAGCCTAGCAACTAGCTAACACTCAGGGCTAGCCAGCAGGCTTTTGTGTACTAACGACTTTACCTAGATAACGTTAACTCTCTTGCTTTAAAATATCAAGTACATGAAACAACAACATGTCATTTTAAGCCGAAGTTGACCAACTAATCTAACTAAATACATTTTGATTTGTTTCATCCATTTTTTGGGGTAGGGGGGTTATAAGCTAGCCTAACCACGTTGTCTTTATCTGTTCCCCACAGCCATCCCTTAATAAGGAACAATGTACCCCAACGCGTTAATGACACAGGTGGCGCGATCGAACCCGTTCAGCGCTCCCGGTTTCACTCTCCAGAAAGTCGAGGAGCCATCACAAAGTCTTACTGCCGATCATGGACCAAGAACACGCACATTGGCTGCGGCTGCAGTGGCCGGTAAGAAGAGTGGTGTATATGTGATTTAATATTAGCTAACAAAGTCCTCAAACGAATTAGTTAGCTAAAATAGGTTTGATAGCTAATATTACCACTTATGGGTTGTGGGTTTATGAACGAAAGCCAATTGAACCGTCTCTTTTATCTCTCTTTACTTATCGGTGTGTACATCAATGACTATGTTTGAATTACACCTATAAAGCTTAAATCGTCTGGGCCCAGTTTTTCTAAAATTATCTTTCCGGATTTCGGCTTTAGGTTTAAATGCACATACATAGAATGAATAGAACAGACTAATCATTGACATGAATATGAACTCGCGTTTTTATTTCTCTTGGTGTAATACTATCCAATAGCCGAAGTACAGATAACCTTTGAAAAGACTGGATCGCTGAATATCAGACATCAGAATATTTTTTTTTTTTCGCTTTTGGCTTCTGTACAGTCCCTCTGCACTTCCTTTTAGGCAAGGCCTTGCAGTCATGCATGGAGGACACTGTGAAGGGCAAAGTTTTGTAAAAAAAAAAAGTAGGCCAGAAGCTATGACAACTTATTAGTAGACTCTGCTTGAGATATATAAAAAAAAACAAGAAGAAAAGGAAAGCAGCTAGTAGTATTGCCAAGGCCCGATCCCCTTTTTATGAGGACTAAAGCTACAATGCAAATCATATTGTTAGACCTAAATGGTCTCATGTTGTCTTTAGCCCTGGCACAGGTAGCTAGATAATTACAAAGTAAACACTGTAACAGCCTAGGGCTTATTTTGTTGCAAATAAGTGGAATAACACATGGGGGCCTAATCTCATGGTTGAGTTGAAAGAATAGTGTCAAAGACGTGTGTGTATAGGGGCTTGCACATGGTCTCCTGATCTCCTTGCCACGTGAGTTTGGAGGTCTACCAATTTACTAAAGGTCTCATTATGGACTGGTCCTAGGCTGTGCTACTTGCTTTGACAGTTTCTTCCATTGAGTCTTATCAGTTAGTGATTTAATGGGAACCGTTGGGCTTCGTTGTACTTGAGCCCCTATCAAATAGATTAGACGGATAGGCTACCGTTTACAACCCTCCGTTTGCGTACTATGTAAGATATGGTGCCCTTTAACTACATGTACCCACATATAAATGGAATAATCAGCCGTAACGCCGTTATGAAGGTGATTTTTTTCTTCTCCCCCCGCTATTGCTAGACCGTCGAGCTCAGGTATCAGCTTGAATAGAATGTGAGGCACCAGTTAGACTCAGTACTAGAATAAATATATGGTCTTCACTCTCAGAGTTGAACTGAACATTTCTATTCCGGTCTCTGCACCAACTACCCAACTTAAGACTAGGCCTAATACTGCAGTTTATTTTTCAAAAAAAATTCTCCCCCTCTTACATTTGTGAAAGAACCCCAATTCACTGTCTTTTCCTCAGAGGGAGACAGTTGTGAGTTTGGCTCATCGCATTATTTCATCATGTGTGGCATCGGTGGAATCCTGAGCTGTGGTACCACACACACTGCAGTGGTGCCCCTTGACCTGGTCAAGTGCAGGTTGCAGGTCTGTGACCCCGACCACGGGTTGCATGGCATGTATATTGTGTTGTGGATTCCACTAAAACATTGACATCCCAGATAACAGTATTTTTGTGAAACAAGACTACATCCCAAATAGCTTTTATTTTCAGGAACGGTGTGTTTCCACTAATATGCAGTGGGGTGGAAGCAGCCAGTTATTTTATTTGCATGCTTGAACTAGTATTGTTGAGGCCCTAGGAGCTAAAAATGAGAGTTCACGTGAACTGTGAAGCTTTAACAGAATGCGAAGCTGGCATTCTTTAACTTTATGGTATGACCCCTAAATGGTACTGGCAGGAGCTTGCCCTTTCTCTGTGCGCTAAGAGCAATTTGATACTCTACCCACATTCATTCAACATCAGTGACCTTTAGCCTAGCAACAACTGCAGTCAAATTCCTAGCCAGGACAGGACATCCTCCTTGTTAAAAACTGGACTGCCCTGCCTTGGAGTTGGGCCTATAATACTTGCAGAACAAGTTTTCTAAATGACGACTGGTGTCCTTGGCCAGTATTCACGAAGTGTAAGAGTGCTGATCTGGGATACTTTTTGACCTTTCGATCATAATGAATAAGATTACATTGATAAGAGGGGACCTGATCCTAGATAAGCACTTACAACTCTTGACACTCAATGAATAATGACCCTGGTATGGGAATAGAGGAATCACCTATTATTGAAGATTTTGTTTTGTGGTATGAACTTACTTTTACAATAAAAACATGAGTCAGTGTCAGGGAGAGTGTCTTCTTCACTGTGCTAGAGAGCATAATCAAGAGAAAAGCCTAGAGAGCGTATTATGACAATCCCATTGCTCGCGTTGTGGTGTGAGACACTCGGCATGGCTTAGAAGTGATGTTGACTTAACAGCATGGTGTGTGTGTTGTCTGTCTCTATTCTGTATTGTGTTCGGTCTGCTCTAGATTCTGACGTTAGCTGTGAGTTTGGCTCTAAGAAATACTATGCCTTGTGCGGCTTCGGCGGCATCCTCAGCTGTGGGATCACACACACGGCGGTCGTTCCCCTTGACCTGGTCAAGTGCCGCCTGCAGGTCTGTATATCCGCTAGTCGTGGGGGTTGCGTCCCAAATGCCACCCTATAGTCTACATAGTACACTACTTTTGACCATAGGGTTTCTGCCAAAGTAGTGCACAATGTAGATAATAGGTTACCATTTGGGATGCAATTCTAGTCTCTGTGATCAATGTGCTCTGCTGCGCTGGAAGAATGGATACATTGCAGCGTTGAAGGTCGATTCCATTTCAATCCAGTGACTAAATTGAAATTCCAATTTTTTTCCCCCCTTCCTTCCTGCTTTGAAATGGCATTGACCCCAACTCTAATAAATGTATAATACATTGAGTGTGTTATGGCCCTGTAGTATTGAGTGCGTTTCTGTAGTATTGAGTGCGTTTCTGTAGTATTGAGTGCGTTTCTGTAGTATTGAGTGCGTTACTGTAGTATTGAGTGCGTTACTGTAGTATTGAGTGCGTTTCTGTAGTATTGAGTGCGTTTCTGTAGTATTGAGAGCGTTTCTGTAGTATTGAGTGCATATCCCTTACAGGAACCCTGCAGCACTATTTCCCCACTTAAAAAAAAAACAACAACATCAGTTTGGTTTCTAATGTAGGTTCTGTTCTCCAGGTGGACCCAGACAAGTACAAGAGCATCTTCAAGGGTTTCTCCATCACCATTAAAGAGGATGGCATGAGAGGGCTGGCTAAGGGCTGGGCTCCCACCTTCATCGGTTACTCCATGCAGGGTCTCTGCAAGTTTGGCTTCTATGAGGTGTTCAAGATCACCTACAGCGACATGATCGGAGAGGTCAGTACTGTACTAGTGCTCATCAGTGAGACTAAGTCCACGTCCCAAATGGCACTCTCTGAACACAAGTAGTGCCCTATACAGGGAGTAGGGGGGACTTAGCCAATATGTTGATTCCTTGACTCAACTGTATTGGACCTTTCTTCGCAAGGAGAGTGAATGTAAGGAATCGAGTAAAGGTGAATTGCGAAAGACCCAAAGAATAAGGTCGTCCTCCCATTTTTATAATAATCCAATCGGCTCTTTCTCAATTAATCTTTCCTCGATTCTTTGCATCCTCTCGCCTGCTTCTCAAAACGTATTGAATACGGTCTTGAAGTAAGGAATCTTAGCGCTTCTGTTCCAATACAGTTGAGGAGGCAAGCAGGTGAGATGTGAGGAGTCGTGGAAAGACTTAATTGAGATTGTGATTTTGCTCTTCACCTCCTACCCTGCCTATCTGATAAATGCAGGAAAACACCTACCTGTGGAGGACCTCTCTCTACCTGGCTGCGTCTGCCAGTGCAGAGTTCTTCGCTGACATCGCCCTGGCCCCAATGGAGGCGTGTAAAGTGCGTATTCAGACCCAGCCCGGCTACGCTAACACCCTCAGACAGTGTGCCCCTAAGATGTTCGCCGAGGAGGGAGTCTGGGCGTGAGTATCCCTACTGAATCAGCCGGTCACATTTAGCTACCTTCGTCTTAGCCCCAACCCTTTTGATGTTTGTTATTCTGAAGGGTCTGGGTTGGTATGGTCAATGAAGTTCTGGTGCTCTCAGATCTGCAACCATCGAAGGGCTAGGACCGAGGGTCAGGGAACACATTGGGACCAGCTGAATTAATATGGCCTTGTTTTGTCATGACTAGAATAAACTCCTCAATGACGAGGATGTTTCAAAGTCCAACATGCTCCTTAGATCCACCTCTGGGGGGGCGCTCCTGGTCTGAGTCTGCTATCTCTCTCTCTCTCTCTGAGTGTTGACTGCAGCTCCAGCCCAGACGCTCCCAACAGCTTTCTGGCTGTACAGTTGGAGGTGCTTGAGTCATTGGTGTGTGAGAACAGTCTACCTGCTCCTCAGCCCACTCCCTGCACTGGCACCCTCGTTGGAAAATGACCAGTGCAGACAGGCTGGGGAGCGGACAGCTTTTATATGTCCCTAATGAACTTTTTCTTTACACGGGTCATAGACTATTTGGTTCCTGTTTCCTATACTGAATTTAAGCCTCCTCCTGGTCTTAAATATATGCTCACGGAATAATCTATTAAAACAGTTGTTTATTCCAGAATTAGATTAAAGGTCCAACGTAGCTGTTTTTTATCTCAATGTCAAACAAAAAACTCAGTGTGATTGCTTTCATTTAAAACGGTCAAGAATAAAATAGCTTTTTTTAGCAAATTTTTTGCAATTTCTCAAGCAAGAATTTAGTTAGGACTATCTGGGAGGGGAAAACTAGCTGTTATTGGCAGTTTGAAACGTCCTTATTGGTTTATTAACTAATGTACCGACTGGTGATGTCACCGGGTAGGTCAAAACCTCATCCCACCAAAACAAGCTGAAATTTCAAACAGCTCTTACACTAAACAAATCTTTATTTTCACACTATTATTTCAACCTTAGTGTAGAAATGTATATAGAACAAGAGGACAGTCGTGTTTTTGACTGCACTGGGCCTTTTAATCATGTTAAGGTAGAGGTCAATAACACGGAAACAAGTCACTCACGCTCTGCCCCTTTGCTGCTGCTCTATAGTTTCTACAAGGGTGTAGTCCCACTGTGGATGAGGCAGATCCCCTACACCATGATGAAGTTTGCCTGCTTTGAGAGGACCGTAGAGCTGCTGTACAAACATGTGGTGCCTAAACCCCGCGCTGAGTGCTCCAAGGGTGAACAGCTGGTCGTCACCTTCGTGGCCGGATACATTGGTGAGTCCACGGTTCTAAAGAGAAGCGGATTGAAGAAGTTGGTAGATGTTTTGTTTTGGTTAGACTTCCAACCACAAGTGGGTATACTGGGTATTAAATCATTTTAAAGATGAGTTTTACAATGGATTTCTGTTGGTATGTGTTATGAGAATTTCGTTATCAATGTTCAAAAATGTCAATTAATCTACTCAGTCTGCAATCCAGAGTTTGTAAGATTCTAGTTGAATGAAACAGACGAGAGTCCCCGCTTACAATTGTCAAAATATTTATTCGCGAGAGTACTCTGAAGTCTATTATACAAAGACATTTTCTACCATGCTCCTTAATTACGCACATACATACACACCCAAACAGTAGGTGAGTTTTTATCCTTCTCCGTAGTTCTCACCCCTGTGTATCACTACCCAGCTGACAGTTCCATTCCCCCGAGATTAGGGAAACCTTGAGAAGTACTCCCTGTGCTATCATAAGTTCATCAAGAGTTCTAGCCAGGTTGGTTCAAACACAGTTTAATTGTTCTCGGTATTTTCCTAGGCGCACACACATACACACACATTTCTCTCTCTCCCAGTCCAACCTAGTCGGATTTATGTTTAATACTTTAATTAGTCCTTATACATGCTACATAACTATAATCCCTAATGTTTAAGTTTCAGGGTAGAATTATTTAATCATTATCTCTAAACATATAAATGATTTTATCAGTATGAGATGTAGCCTATAACTTTACTCCGAAGCCATAACTCATCAAATGTATTTTTTTCTTAATCGATTTAAGAATTTCTACTTATCTGATATTTTCTATGTTGTCCTGATCACATCTCTGATGGTTGTTCTGTCCCCTGCAGCTGGTGTGTTCTGTGCCATCGTCTCCCACCCTGCTGACTCCGTGGTGTCTGTGCTGAACAAGGAGAGTGGCAGCACCGCCATCGGAGTGCTCAAGAAGCTCGGGCCCAAGGGTGAGGAGTAGCACTGCATTCCTCTGTCAGAACCCTCCCTTACCCCCATATCCTTTTCACTCTACTGAGACATACCAAATTGTACTGGGTTGACGCTGATATTTCCCTTCCACCTTGTTTTGTCCAGCAACTTCTTTTAACTGTGGCGGATGTGTAACCAGGCCAGCTCAGTACAGCTTGGTTTGGCTCGGTAGTGTGACTCAGCCAGTAGGATCTTTCAGATGGAAATGTATTGTGTAGTAAAGAGGTTTCCAACACGCTCCTTAGATCCACCTCTGGGGGGCGCTCCTGGTCTGTTGAGTCTGCTATTATCTCTCTCTCTCTGAGTGTTGACTGCAGCTCCAGCCCAGACGCTCCCAGCAGCTTTCTGGCTGTACAGTTGGAGGTGCTTGAGTCATTGGCGTGTGAGAACAGTCTACCTGCTCCTCAGCCCACTCCCTGCACTGGCACCCTCGCTGGAAAATGACCAGTGCAGACAGGCTGGGGAGCGGACATGTTTCAATATCTCCTACATCATCTGACATTTTGATTTGTTGATATTTTTTATGTATGTGCTGTAACATAAAATATTATATTTTGACTTGAGTGTAAACTGTTGTGTTCTGTTGCTTTCTTCCTTTCTATCTCCTCAGGTGTGTGGAAGGGTCTGGTGGCCCGTATCATCATGATCGGTACCTTGACCGCCCTGCAGTGGTTCATCTACGACTCTGTCAAGGTCTACTTCTGCCTGCCCCGTCCCCCTCCCCCAGAGATGCCCGAGTCCCTCAAGAAGAAGCTGGGGATTACAGAGTAAAGAAACAAAATGGCGGCCTTATCAACAAATATCTATTCAAAATGGCGGCCTTATCAACAGCAATATAAGATGGCGGCCTTCAAACAACACATCCTTAAGTTAACATCCACACTGCACACCGCTATCTGCCTGGTATAGTCATAGCTGTCCTGTTCTGCCTGTAGACCACCTACCCTGGTCTGAGCTACTTCTGCATATTACATTCAGAGCGAAATATGCCATGTAGAACAGACATGCCGCTACGACGTGTAGAATAAAGAATCATGTTGACTCTTATTAGTAGCGTTTCTATATGCGACGTTCCAAAACATTTTCGTACTGAACATGGCCCTGGTCAGCATGAGTTGGGGTCCATTTCATTTAGATTCCAGAAGTAAACTGAAATTCCACTTCTTCTTTTTTTAAATTATAATTTCTTAATTGAAATTTTAGTTTTTGGAATTGTTTGAAATGAAATTGAACCCAACCCTACTGGTCAAGAGGGAGGAGGGTTCCCTCCTGTGGGGGAATAGAGGGAAGACGACAACACATGCCATCAGGTTAACACCCTACCACAGTTGGTTAATGTTCTAATAAATAAATGAAAATGTGGAAACATTTTATGTCCTTGTTTTTGAAAGTTGTGTGACTGATGTTGGATTGTAGTTCAGGGGATGTTTTTTATGCCCCTTTAAACAGATCATTACTTGTTCTGTTATTGGTTGTAGTTTAGTTATGAGGATTTTTGCACTAAAAAGTTAATGGAACATTATTATGATTTGTCTGATTCTTGCATTATTACCTAGAATACACACACATCCTGCAGGTGAAGAAGCCGGATGTGGAGGTCCTGGGCTGGTGGGGTTACAAGTGGACTGCGGGTGTGAGGCCGGTTAGATGTACTGCCAAATTCTCTAAAATTACATTGGAGGTGGCTTATGGTAGAGAAACCAAAGCGACTTAATATGCCTCGCTCACAATGATTTAGTGTAATAGCACAAAACACTATGCAGCATCATCTGGATGTGTGCAAGAAATGTTCAACATTCACCTTCTGCTACCATTTCTGTCAAGCTGTCTATGTGTACAGTTTGACACAAATGTTTGACAAATCTAATGTACTCACTGCAACTGCCTCTGTGCTGCAAATGCAGCGTTCCGTTGGAAGTTAATGTACTTCTAGTGTACCAAAATGCAAAGGACCTGTCGGTGTGATCGAGGCGTAAAACACAAGGGATTAAAAAAAATGTATTTAACCTTTAACTAGGCAAGTCAGTTAAGAACAAATTCTTATTTACAGTGACGGCCTACCAAAAGGCAACAAAAAAAAACTCCTGCAGGAACGGGGGCTGGGATTAAAAATTAATTGCATTTAAATATTGGACAAAACACATCACGACAGAGATACTACATAAAGAGAGGCCTGAAACAGCATGGCAGCAACACAACATAACATGGTAGCGGCACAAAACGGTATAAACATTATTGGGCACAGACAACAGCACAAAGGGCAAGAAGGTAGAGACAATACATCAAGCAAAGCAGCCACAACTGCCAGGAAGTGTCCATGTTTGAGATAAAACTGTCCAGTTTGAGTGTTTGTTGCAGCTCGTTCCTGTCGCTAGTTGCAGCGAACCGTAAAGACGAGCGACCCAGGGATGTATGTGTGCTTTGGGGACTTGTAAAATAATGTGACTGCCAGAACGGGTGTTGTATGTGGAGGATACACAATGTAGATCGCCATCTGAGGTGCAGGGCAGGTGCACCAGATGGAGCCTGTGTCATTACAGACATTTGGCATCCGATTAGTAAACCTAGAGCGTTGTCCGGTCAGAGTAAAGCAGGAGGAGGAGCCGATTCTAGAGCTCTGTGCTGCTGTCACTGTCACATTCTGTGGTGCACACTCGCTTTGGGCCTGCGTCACATGCATCCGAATCTGTAGTGCTGCAGCTCATCTACGGTATTCCTCCTGACCTGACTGGATAGAGGATACGGTCGTTGTGTGAGGTGCTGTGGTTGCAGGGAGAACCCACTTTAGCTCTCTTCTGGTCTCGTCAGACATGTTGATTACATGGTGGTATTTATATATTACAGCTCGGAGCATCCTCCAACAAAGCAAGTATTTGTTTGTTATTGTTTGTGCCTAAAGTAGTTAATTGTTTCCTGCTAGGATCGACAAGCTCTGCACGGTGATATGGTGTTTCTGTTGATTGAATGGTTGGTTGTGTGTGTGTTTAAGAATGGTGTGTAGGTGGTAGTAGGCGAAAATCATGCAGGACTAAAGACTAGAATCAAATGTCTAAAACCTTAATCTCTAATCTCTGGGCAGGACAGGGCAGTGCTGTCAGCCTGCCATTTTAAAGCGACGCAGGTTGTTTTTTTGAGTGCATCAATTATTTAATGAAACTAGCTGGGTCAGGAAAAGTGTTTGTCCTGCTTGTGTCTGAGGGTTCACTATTGTGTCTCTTTGGACATGTAAAATACTTACATTTTATGTGTCTGACCAGGTACATTCTCCCTCTACCCAACCCCTTCCCTCCTCTCACCCCCCCCCCCCTCCTATTTTCCCATCTCCTTCCCTCCAGCATTGAACATGGCCTCTATCCTTCAGAAGCTCTTGACCCCCCTGGTCAGTGGGAACCCGGAGCCACCCAGGAACAAGGTGACGGTGGTGGGGGTCGGACAGGTGGGCATGGCCTGTGCTGTCAGCATCCTGCTCAGGGTAAGACCCAAACCTGCTCTGTGTTGTTGACTGACTCCTGTTAAAAACATTGCTACAGTATTATGTCTAGACTAACCCCCACCCCGTGTTACAGTATAACCTGTCTAGTCTAACCCCCGCCCTGTGTTACAGTATAACATGTCTAGTCTAACCCCCACCCTGTGTTACAGTATAACCTGTCTAGTCTAACCCCCACCCTGTGTTACAGTATAACCTGTCTCGTCTAACCCCCACCCTGTGTTACAGTATAACCTGTCTAGTCTAACCCCCACCCTGTGTTACAGTATAACCTGTCTCGTCTAACCCCCACCCTGTGTTACAATATAACCTGTCTCGTCTAACCCCCACCCTGTGTTACAGTATAACCTGTCTAGTCTAACCCCCACCCTGTGTTACAGTATAACCTGTCTCATCTAACTCCACCCTGTGTTACAGTATAACCTGTCTACTCTAACCCCCACCCCGTGTTACAGTATAACCTGTCTCATCTAACCCCCACCCTGTGTTACAGTATAACCTGTTACTACTCATCTCTCAGTAGTCTGTATTACACAAACATTCCCTCTTTTATTAGTGTCATAACAAGGTTGTTGCTATGCTTTTGTGCTGTGTTTTTGCTCATGTAGGAACACCTCGTTCATTGTGTGTTCAACTAATTTATAAAACATAGTTTTTTTTAGAAGCACACATGCAAATGATATGTAATCAATAATATTACCATTTACTTATATGAATGACCTGTGTTGGGGCTGTCTCTCTGCAGGAGCTAGCTGATGAGCTGGCATTGGTGGACGTGATGGAAGACAAGCTGAAGGGAGAGATTATGGATCTGCAGCACGGCAGCCTCTTCCTTAAAACACCCAAGATAGTCGCAGGCAAAGGTGAGTCTATAGCAATGGGACACTAGGTAACCAGAGAGCCAAGATGGCCACCCTCTACATGTCAAATGTCTTTTCTCTATTTTATTGGTCACGTTGTCTTTTGATATGTTATAAACTTGTTCACTTGTCTCCAGACTACTCTGTGACGGCTAACTCTCGCATCGTCGTGGTAACGGCGGGCGTACGTCAACAGGAAGGAGAGAGCAGGTTGAATCTGGTTCAGAGGAATGTCAACATCTTTAAACGCATCATCCCTCAGATCATCAAACACTCCCCACACTGCATCATCATCGTGGTCTCTAACCCAGGTACTCACTACACACACACACACACATACTAGTGTTAGTGACTCCAATTATTTGTTAAAGCAGTGTAGCCTAAGCCCAGAAGTCTCTCCCTGGCCATAGTTGATGTGCTGACCTATGTGACCTGGAAGTTGAGTGGCCTGCCCAAGCACCGCGTCATCGGCAGTGGCACCAACCTGGACTCCGCCCGATTCCGTTACCTGATGGCAGACAAACTGGGCATCCACACTTCCAGCTTCAACGGATGGATTCTGGGAGAACACGGAGACACCAGCGGTAAGTGTCCAGTGTGTGTTCGCGTGTATGTGAGCGGGTGTGGTGCATAATTAGGACAAATTAAAGAACACACACTCAGGAAGTCAGGACAAGTGTGTTTTTATAACATTCAAATATGCTTTAGAATTCTTCTACTATAAATAGTAGCAACCCCTTCCTTTAGGGTTACTGTGATAAAGGTGAGACGTGAGAGACCTGCTAATCTATCTGGGCATTAAGGAGTTAAGTGTTAATTAGGTTAACTGTGTGTGCTTTAGTGCCTGTGTGGAGCGGAGCTAATGTAGCAGGCGTTAACCTGCAGACGCTGAACCCTGACATCGGTACTGATGCTGACCGGGAGAACTGGAGGGAGATGCACAAGCAGGTGGTCGACAGGTAATGTCGGCCTACACAGTCCTATTCAAGCAACCTGTTATCTCTATTGCTGTTGGTATAAATCAATGTCATTTGAAGTTTAATTTCTGTAGTTCTGCTCTCTCACTGTTATGGAGTTGTGTGTATGTTGTGCTCAAAGTCACAACGGCAATCTGGTTGCCTGCTCACTTCCACAATCATTTTTACTGTCAGCCCTGGGATTCGAACCGGCAACCCACCGGTTACTCCCCTGTTTCTCGAACTGCAAGGCTACTGAGATTTAAAAATGTGACTGTGTGAGTTTTCAGTGCCTATGAAGTGATCACGCTGAAGGGCTATACTAACTGGGCCATTGGCCTGAGTGTGGCTGACCTGACCGAGAGTCTGATCAGGAACATGAACAGAATCCACCCTGTCTCTACCATGGTCAAGGTAAGGAGGACACACACAGTACTGTATATGTAAGGTGTGTAGACACTTATCTAATGTACAAACACACACCTACACCCACAGATTACAGCATACCCATAATGCACAACACACATACTACCGTTCAAACGTTTGGGGTCACATAGAAATGTCCTTGTTTTTTAAAGAAAAGCACATGTTTAATCCATTAAAAAAAACATCAAATTGATCAGAAATACAGTGTAGACATTAATGTTGTAATTGACTATTGTAGCTGGAAATGGCAGATTTTTTATGGAATATCTACATAGGTGTACCAGAGGCCCATAATCATTTACCATCACTCCTGTGTTCCAATGGCATGTTGTGTTAGCTAATCCAAGTTTATCATTTTAAAAGGCTAATTGATCATTAGAAAAACATTTTGCAAGTGTTAGCACAGCTGAAAACGGTTGTTCTGATTTAAAGAATCAATAAAACTGTCCTTCTTTAGACTAGTTGAGTATCTGGAGCATCAGCATTTGTGGGTTCGATTACAGGCTCAAAATAGCCAGTAACAAATAACTTTCTTATGAAACTTGTCGGTCTATTGTTGTTCTGAGAAATGAAGGCTATTCCATGCGAGAAATTGCCAAGAAACTGAAGATCTCGTACAATGCTGTGTACTCCTCCCTTCACAGAACAGCGCAAACTGTCTCTAACCAGAATAAAAAGAGTGGGAGGCCCCGGTGCGCAACTGAGCAAGAGGACAAGTACATTAGTGTCTAGTTTGAGAAACAGACGCCTCTGCCGTTTCCAGCTACAATAGTCATTTACAACATTAACAATGTCTACACTGTATTTCTGATCAATTTGATGTTATTTCAATGGACAAAAAATTTGCTTTTCTTTCAAAAACAAGGACATTTCTAAGTGACCCCAAACTGAACGGTAGTGTGTGTGTTACATACAATAGATACAAATAACTACACACACACACACTGCTCCAAAGTGTCCATGCTGTTGATCTTCAGGGCATGTACGGGGTCAAGGACGAGGTGTACCTGAGTCTGCCGTGCGTCCTGAACGCTGGGGGCGTGGCCAGCGTGATCAACATGACCCTGACGGATAATGAGATCGGCCAATTAAAACAGAGCGCTGACACATTGTGGGGCATACAGAAGGACCTGACGGATGTGTAACAGAACAACAGGGGGCGCCACACTCCACTCACCACCAGGCTGCATCCCAATAATATCTCCTTTGTCCTTAAGTGTGGACTCCTTCACAATTTTCGAATCTACAAAATGTATCTAATCTTACCTAGATTCACACAATCCAAAAGCATTGGATCGCTGGAGGCATGGGCCAGTGCGAGTTTACATCAGTCATTTCCTTTCAAATCAATGAAGGGAACTAGTGCACACTTCTGGAGGAAGGATAGATATTTGGGACAGAGCCCCACTCTCCTGATCACCTATAACGTATGCCACTTAGAAAACAAGTCGCTTTTATCCAAAACGAATTTCAGTACAGGGAATGCATATATTTTGAATGTGTATTTGTTTCCTGCGGTAATTCCCTTCATTCATTTTAAATGTTTGAACTCACACATAAGTCGTTCTGGATAAGAGTGTCTGCTAAATGACGTAAGTGTAAAATGTACCTGAAACTTTTCCATTGCTAGCACTGCACTACACTCTTAACTGGGCTACACAGTAAAAAAAAAAATACTCAACTTCCAAAAATACACTGTCAGTGTCACTGCTCCCATTTTACACTCTAGTACTGTTCTTAGCTTCCCTGTTATCTGGGAGGGGGTTTGGGTCACCATGGAAATAGGATCTAGTCCTTCTATTTCTATGTTGGTCTCATGGGCACTTGGTTTGAGGGTTACTCATGACTGCTTTACTGGAAAAGGGTCAGATTACAGAGTATTTGGGTTGGTGAACAGCACTATTAAAAATAACATTTATTCAGGTGTGCGATCAGCAAAAGCTTCAGTCATTTGTCCTTGTCAGAATGAAGAGAAATACAATCTGTCAATCATGTTGTTTGATGTGTAAATGAATAAAGCAAGATTATTTATTGGTCCTGCCTCATTTCTTTACTTTTCAGGGACAGACTCATTTTTAATCAATGGTAATTTATTTGTTTCAGATTTAGAAACGTATGTCTTCGGTTGTATCACAACCGGTCGTGATCGGGAGTCCTAAATGGCGGCGCACAGTTGGCCCAGCGTCGTCCGGGTTTGGCCTAGGGGGTTTACTTAGCTCATTGCGCTCTAGCGACTCCTTGTGGCGGGCCGGGCGCCTGCAGGCTGACTTCGGTCGTCAGTTGAACGGTGTTTCCTCCGACTCATTGGTGCGGGTGGCTTCCTGGTTAAGCGGGCAGGTTTTAAGAAGCGCAGTTTGGCAGGTCATGTTTCGGAGGATGCATGATTCGACCTTTGCCTCCCGAGCCCATTGGGGAGTTGCAGCGATGAGACAATATGGAAAAAGGGGGGTTGTGGCCTAATAATTTTAACTATATGTATATTTTTTTATATTTAAAGGGCCAATAAACAGTTGAAACAATAACAAAGCATTATCCCCACCACTGTTTTACTAAAAAGCTGGGAGATGGGGCTAGAAAAATGTAATTACTCTCAACTTCATAGTTCTTGCATCCATAGCGGTCTGACCATCCATTCTATCAAATTACAGTTTGAATCATGTTTTGAGGCTATACAGTGTTTGTTGACAAACATTGGAGTAAAAAAAAAAAGTGTATATTCTGGGTTCTGATTGGGTATGACAGTTGGAACTAAACTCATGAGGCATGTGTTATACTCTTCAAGAATCAATGGGAGTACAAGATCATGAATTTAAAGGGATTGGTCCTTTAAAGGCATGCATTAACACTTGTTAACAATTACCTTTTATAAGGGGTGTTTTCAGTTCTGCTTAGATTGAGCCCTAGGCATGGGGTGAAGTGTCACCGTACTGTTTTCTATTAGACAGATTATGCCTCTAGGTGCAACCTGGAAAAGGTTCAATAAAATAAATAACAAATCAGTACCTGGTTTGGTGCCGGGACAACCTTTCAATGTGAGCAAAGCAGAGGAGCTGATCGTGGACTATAGGAAAAGGAGGGCTGAACAGGCCCTCATTAACGTCGACTGGGCTGAAGTGGAGCGAGATTTTCAAGTTCCTTGGTGTCCACATCACCAACAAACTATCAAGGTCCAAACACACCAAGACAGTTGTGAAGACAGCACGACAACACCTTTTACCCCTCAGGAGACTGAAAAGATTTGGCATGGGTCCCCAGATCCTCAAAAAGTTACACAGCTGCACCATCGAGAGCGTCCTGACCGGTGCATCACCGCCTGGTATGGCAATTGCTCGGCATCTGACCGTAAGGCGCCACAGGGGGTAGTCCATCACTGGGGCCAAGCTTCCTGACATCCAGGACCTATATACTAGGCGGTGTCAGAGGAAGGCCCAAAAAATTGTCAAAGACACCAGTCACCCAAGTCGTAGACTGTTCTCTCTGCTACCGCACGGCAAGCGGTACCGGAGCGCCAAGTCTAGGACCAAAAGGCTCCTTAAAAAGCTTCTACCCCCAAGCCATAAGACTCCTGAACAGCTAATCAAATGGCCACCTGGACTATCTACATTGACCCCACCTTTGTTTTTGCACTGCTGCTACTCGCTGTTTATTATTTGTGCATAGTCACTTTACAAATTACCTCCACTATCCGGTACCCCTGCACAATGACTCGGTACCAGTACTTCCTGTATATACCCTCCTATTGTTATGTACATTTATTGTGTTACTTTGTTATTGATTCAATTTGTTTTCCTTTAGTTTATTTAGTAAATATTTAAATCAACTCTTTCTTGAACTGCATTGTCGGTTAAGGGCTTGTAAGCATTTCACTGTAACCCTAACCTGTTGCATGTGACAAATACAATTTGATTTGATGGATGGTGTTCAGAGTGGTGTGATGTCAGTGTCTAAAATGGTACCATATTCAGGGGTAAAAACAACAACAAAAAAGTGCACTTTATAGGTAATAGGGAGCCATTTTGGCCAAAGACCATCTTAAGTATGGTGGACTGTCGGTTTTTGTTTTATTGATTATCACCTCAGTGATAAATAGTCATTTGATTTGATTTGATGAACAAAAGTCCAGCACAGAACAAAGCAAAATAGTTGTTTGAAAAGGAAAACAGCTCAAGTGACCATTAGAGCTTTAAAAAAAAATATTTATATAAAATATTTGATTTACTGCATTAATAATATAATTATAATAATTCTATTCAATGAAATACCAAATTGGTATTACATTAACAGTGCATTATATTTCACAACATGAAAAATGTATCGTTCAACATTGTAGTTGATATTCCACATTGGTTGGTCTTGAAAATATAAATAATTTTCCCTGGCTGCAAAGAAAAAATCTATTGCATGTCATTATGTGAAACTGGGACAAGCTAACGAGAAATGATGCCACCTGAGACCTTTTCAGCCAAATCAGCGTTCTCCCTGCAGGTCACTGTCAAGACACCACACATATCAAACACTAGAATGTATAGACACATACAATATACAAACACATATTGCTACTCTTTCAGCCACCAGTTGTCAATGAAAAGTACTATTATTCAAAATGCATTTTTAGCCGAGAAGAGAGCTCAGATTCTGATATAGTATATCAAAGCACATCAGTTTATTAGCTTCTTAACTCTCTTCACTGGTCCCTCATTAGCTTCTTAATTGTCTTCACTGGTCCCTCATCAGCTTCTTAACTGTCCCTGGTCCTTCATTAGCTTCTTAACTGTCCCTGGTCCCTCATTAGATTCTTAAATGTCCCTGGTCCCTCATTAGCTTCTTAACTGTCCCTGGTCCATCATTAGCTTCTAACTGTCCCTGGTCCCTCATTATCTTCTTAACTGTCCCTGGTCCCTCATTAGCTTCTTAACTGTCCCTGGTCCCTCATTAGATTCTTAACTGTCCCTGGTCCCTCATTAGATTCTTAACTGTCCCTGGTCCCTCATCAGCTTCTTAACTGTCCCTGGTCCCTCATTAGCTTCTTAACTGTCCCTGGTCCATCATTATCTTCTAACTGTCCCTGGTCCCTCATTAGCTTCTTAACTGTCCCTGGTCCCTCATTAGCTTCTTAACTGTCTTCACTGGTCCCTCATTAGCTTCTTAACTGTCCCTGGTCCATCATTAGCTTCTTAACTGTCCCTGGTTCTTCATTAGCTTAACTGTCCCTGGTCCCTCATTAGCTTCTTAACTGTCCCTGGTCCCTCATTAGCTTCTTAACTGTCTTCACTGGTCCATCATTAGCTTCTTAACTGTCCCTGGTTCCTCATTAGCTTCTTAACTGTCCCTGGTCCCTCATTAGCTTCTAACTGTCCCTGGTCCCTCATCAGCTTCTTAACTGTCCCTGGTCCCTCATTAGCTTCTTAACTGTCTTCACTGGTCCCTCATTAGCTTCTTAACTGTCCCTGGTCCATCATTAGACTCTTAACTGTCCCTGGTCCCTCATTAGCTTCTTAACTGTCTTCACTGGTCCCTCATTAGCTTCTTAACTGTCCCTGGTCCTTCATTAGCTTCTTAACTGTCCCTGGTCCCTCATTAGCTTCTTAACTGTCTTCACTGGTCCCTCATTAGCTTCTTAACTGTCTTCACTGGTCCATCATTAGCTTCTTAACTGTCCCTGGTCCCTCATTAGATTCTTAACTGTCCCTGGTCCCTCATCAGCTTCTTAACTGTCCCTGGTCCCTCATTAGCTTCTTAACTGTCCCTGGTCCATCATTATCTTCTAACTGTCCCTGGTCCCTCATTAGCTTCTTAACTGTCCCTGGTCCCTCATTAGCTTCTTAACTGTCTTCACTGGTCCCTCATTAGCTTCTTAACTGTCCCTGGTCCATCATTAGCTTCTTAACTGTCCCTGGTTCTTCATTAGCTTAACTGTCCCTGGTCCCTCATTAGCTTCTTAACTGTCCCTGGTCCCTCATTAGCTTCTTAACTGTCTTCACTGGTCCATCATTAGCTTCTTAACTGTCCCTGGTTCCTCATTAGCTTCTTAACTGTCCCTGGTCCCTCATTAGCTTCTAACTGTCCCTGGTCCCTCATTAGCTTCTTAACTGTCCCTGGTCCCTCATTAGCTTCTTAACTGTCTTCACTGGTCCCTCATTAGCTTCTTAACTGTCCCTGGTCCATCATTAGACTCTTAACTGTCCCTGGTCCCTCATTAGCTTCTTAACTGTCTTCACTGGTCCCTCATTAGCTTCTTAACTGTCCCTGGTCCTTCATTAGCTTCTTAACTGTCCCTGGTCCCTCATTAGCTTCTTAACTGTCTTCACTGGTCCCTCATTAGCTTCTTAACTGTCTTCACTGGTCCATCATTAGCTTCTTAACTGTCCCTGGTTCCTCATTAGCTTCTTAAATGTCCCTGGTCCCTCATTAGCTTCTAACTGTCCCTGGTCCCTCATTAGCTTCTTAACTGTCCCTGGTCCCTCATTAGCTTCTTAACTGTCTTCACTGGTCCCTCATTAGCTTCTTAACTGTCCCTGGTCCATCATTAGACTCTTAACTGTCCCGGGTCCCTCATTAGCTTCTTAACTGTCTTCACTGGTCCCTCATTAGCTTCTTAACTGTCCCTGGTCCTTCATTAGCTTCTTAACTGTCCCTGGTCCCTCATTAGCTTCTTAACTGTCCCTGGTCCCTCATTAGCTTCTTAACTGTCCCTGGTCCCTCATTAGCTTCTTAACTGTCTTCACTGGTCCCTCATTAGCTTCTTAACTGTCCCTGGTCCCTCATTAGACTCTTAACTGTCCCTGGTCCCTCATTAGCTTCTTAACTGTCTTCACTGGTCCCTCATTAGCTTCTTAACTGTCCCTGGTCCTTCATTAGCTTCTTAACTGTCCCTGGTCCCTCATTAGCTTCTTAACTGTCTTCACTGGTCCCTCATTAGCTTCTTAACTGTCCCTGGTCCCTCATTAGCCTCTTAACTGTCCCTGGTCCCTCATTAGATTCTTAACTGTCCCTGGTCCCTCATTAGCCTCTTAACTGTCCCTGGTCCATCATTAGCTTCTTAACTGTCCCTGGTCCCTCATTAGATTCTTAACTGTCCCTGGTCCATCATTAGCTTCTTAACTGTCCCTGGTCCATCATTAGCCTCTTAACTGTCCCTGGTCCATCATTAGCTTCTTAACTGTCCCTGGTCCATCATTAGATTCTTAACTGTCCCTGGTCCATCATTAGCTTCTTAACTGTCCCTGGTCCTTCATTAGCTTCTTAACTGTCCCTGGTCCCTCATTAGATTCTTAAATGTCCCTGGTCCCTCATTAGATTCTTAACTGTCCCTGGTCCTTCATTAGATTCTTAACTGTCCCTGGTTCCTCATTAGCCTCTTAACTGTCCCTGGTCCTTCATTAGATTCTTAACTGTCCCGGGTCCCTCATTAGATTCTTAACTGTCCCTGGTCCTTCATTAGCTTCTTAACTGTCCCTGGTTCCTCATTAGCCTCTTAACTGTCCCTGGTCCTTCATTAGATTCTTAACTGTCCCTGGTTCCTCATTAGCCTCTTAACTGTCCCTGGTCCTTCATTAGATTCTTAACTGTCCCGGGTCCCTCATTAGATTCTTAACTGTCCCTGGTTCCTCATTAGCCTCTTAACTGTCCCTGGTCCTTCATTAGATTCTTAACTGTCCCTGGTCCCTCATTAGCCTCTTAACTGTCCCTGGTCCATCATTAGCTTCTTAACTGTCCCTGGTCCCTCATTAGATTCTTAACTGTCCCTGGTCCCTCTTTAGCCTCTTAACTGTCCCTGGTCCCTCATTAGATTCTTAACTGTCCCTGGTCCCTCATTAGATTCTTAACTGTCTTCACTGGTCCCTCATTAGCCTCTTAACTGTCCCGGGTCCATCATTAGCTTCTTAACTGTCCCGGGTCCATCATTAGCTTCTTAACTGTCCCTGGTCCCTCATTAGCTTCTTAACTGTCCCTGGTTCTTCATTAGCTTCTTAACTGTCTTGGCTGTCCCTGGTCCCTCATTAGCTTCTTAACTGTCTTGGCTGTCCCTGGTCCCTCATTAGCTTCTTAACTGTCTTGGCTGTCCCTGGTCCCTCATTAGCTTCTTAACTGTCTTGGCTGTCCCTGGTCCCTCATTAGCTTCTTAACTGTCTTGGCTGTCCCTGGTCCCTCATTAGCTTCTTAACTGTCTTGGCTGTCCCTGGTCCCTCATTAGCTTCTTAACTGTCTTGGCTGTCCCTGGTCCCTCATTAGCTTCTTAACTGTCTTGGCTGTCCCTGGTCCCTCATTAGCTTCTTAACTGTCTTGGCTGTCCCTGGTCCCTCATTAGCTTCTTAACTGTCTTGGCTGTCCCTGGTCCCTCATTAGCTTCTTAACTGTCTTGGCTGTCCCTGGTCCCTCATTAGCTTCTTAACTGTCTTGGCTGTCCCTGGTCCCTCATTAGCTGTGAATCATTAGCGGGTATCATTATAACCCATTGTGCACATCAACATTCCAATCTAGAACATATCTATCCATGTAGAAGAAAGGCATCTGTAACAGATTCCAGACTCCTCCAAAGAGATGTCCAGTCCAGTGATTGGTCCAGTCACGTGTCAATCATCATCATCAGTCGATCAGGAACGGACAGTAACACAAAAAGGGCCCAATTCACCCATTGGGCTTCGAAATAAAGTAGTCCTTTAGTAACAATGTCCATCAATGGCAACCAGGTTACGAAGCCATTTCCTTATCGTCAAAATAAACTTTACGAAGCCAGTCGTATTCATACACCTGCCCAAAATAAGATTATATTTCTTTGAACGGAAAGAGGTTTTTGATTCACAGCTTTGACCTTTAACTTGTGTTGACCAATAGTAGTTGACCAATTGTAGTTGACCAATAGTAGTTGACCAATAGGGAACAAAGTCCCCATTACAAATAGAGTTAAGCGATGTAATACCCTCCAATCCAAAGGTTGTCACTGTTATACCATATTGTTGCTGTCGCTGACTTTGTCCACCAACTGAAGAAGAGAGAATTTGATTATTAGTAAACCACAATCTTACCAATTCAGGGGCTGGTTTCCCGGCCACAGATTAAGCCTAGTCGTAGACTAAAAATCAAGCTCAACGGAGAATCTCCATTTAAGGACTTTTTATTCAAGGACTAGGCTTAATGTGCATCTGGAACCGCCCTGAGGACAGGCACAGTGATGAAAAAAAGCAATGAGACAAAAACAGCTGACTGACAATTCTATGAACTTTGCCACATTACACACAGCAAATTAATGTGATACTTACTCCACTAATCCCTGGGAGGTTGAGTATGGACCCGAGGACAGGCACCCTCCTGATGAAGCCTACTGCCACTGGGAAAAAGCCCCTGGAAAAGAGAAGAGAGTGGCATATAGAGGTGAGAGACTGAGGAGGACTATCATTTAGGGTGAAATTCAAAAGTATATTTCTTGATTCATCACATCCTTGGTACATCACACCCCCACCTTCCCAAAATATCAGAGGGAAGCGAAACGGGAGAGCACTGGAGGAGAATGTTTCTCCTCCAAAGCTCTAATCGCTTCCCTCTGATATTTTGATTAGACAAGGAGAGAGGAAGCAAGGAAAAAAACTTGAGATTAGCCCATTTTTTTTTAACCAATTTTCATTTCAGACCAACTCACCTGAATAAGAGGAAAAATCCATAGATCTCCAGCACCACTCCAATGATGGGCCAGCCAATCAGAACCACGACCACGCCCCCCAGGAAGAAACTGGTGGCTTTAAATTTGTGTCTCTGGAAGAAGAATTTGAAGGTACGCTCCAAGCCGATGACAAAGGCTAGGCCTGCTACAAACAATATCTGACACACAAACACAGGGACAATAAATTAACAGAGGATTGGCAGTACTAGCCTGGCTGCATCCAAACTTCTTATAGGCACTTTAGTATTGCCAGTGTAACAGTATAGCTTTTAGTCCCTCTCCTCCCTGGGCTCGAACCAGGAACACATCGACAATTAGCGCGCGCTAACTAGCTAGCCATTTCACTTCAGTTATACCAGCCTCATCTCGGGAGTTGATAGGCGTGAAGTCATAAACAGCGCAATGCTTGACGCACAACGAAGAGCTGCTGGCAAAACGCACGAAAGTGCTGTTTGAA
This sequence comes from Oncorhynchus mykiss, assembly GCF_013265735.2. Taxonomy (NCBI): domain Eukaryota; kingdom Metazoa; phylum Chordata; class Actinopteri; order Salmoniformes; family Salmonidae; genus Oncorhynchus; species Oncorhynchus mykiss. The sequence continues at coordinate 94,528,222 of NC_048566.1, forward strand.
TGAATGTTTACGCGCCTGCTTCTGCCTACCACCGCTCAATCAGATTATATGCAACGCAGGACACGCTAGATAATATCTAGTAATATCATCAACCATGTGTAGTTAACTAGTGATTATGATTGATTGTTGTTTAGAGTGCACCTGTGTAATGATCATGCTGTTTAATCAGCTTCTTGATATGTCACAACTGTCAGGTGGACGGATTATCTTGACAAAATATAAATGTTCACTAACAGGGATATAAACAAAATGTTGCCAAAAAGAGAGTAATAAGCTTTTTGTGCATATGGAACATTTCCGGGACCTTTTATTTCAGCTCAAGAAACATGGGACCAACACTTTACATGTTGAGTTCATATTTTTGTTTTGTGTTGCTACAGTTGTTTCACTTCAACAACGGTGAGGTAAAAGGCAGTGAAATCATTTTGGATGCAAAGCTAGTGCAATACAGTATGTCTTATCACTTAATTTAGCTATGCGAACTGCTGGAGGTCACATACCAATAATACAAGCTAGACAGGTCCTGACACGGTGGTTTGATCAGAAACCCTGACATATACTGCCGCTAAGGAAGTGTCGCCATGCATTACAACAGAGAATCATCAAAGGCCTCCACAACAATAGCTGAAAGGGTTTCTTCCAGAGAGGAAGGAGTATAGCAGCAGAAATGAGGCCGTGTTGTTACTTTACCATAAAGAAAGCTGGTGCACATACACACAGAGGGGAATCTATGGCATACGTCATAACATTCTGATTATGTAGGCTTGGGCTGTAACTCACATTTCCAATGGCAAGAAGAGCTTTGTCAAAAAACAGGACCATACCGAAGAAGAGGAAGAACACGCCGAAGCCTGTCAACCCCATCCCGATCTCTGTGGAGCCAAAATAGATGTTAATACATAGTTCATTTACGCTTTCCATTGACATTGGATTGACACCTCCATCCATCCATCCATATGGCACTCAGTCTGCAGATCAGGGAGATCAGGGAACTCATGAGCTAGCTACGAACTACAGTACAGATTCTTCTAACTAGCGATGCCTAGCTGCAATGATATGACTAGCATTGAAGCTCATAAAATAGGGCGATGGGCCCAACTGGTCCCATTCATTAAATTATAGCTAGCTAGCTAGAAGAAGTAGTTCACAAAGCGAAAAAACAAGCTTAAAACATTTCATTTATAAATTAAAATGGTCTTACTTTGTGAATCCGTTAGAGAGATCATTTTGGCTGCAGTGTAGCAATTGGCCAATAACTACTGCTCATTCAATAATCGTTAGATAGCTTCTAGCAGTCTCTGTTGTGTGAAGCTTGTTGACAGCAGAGGAGAAAAGCTGGAGCCACGTCTTCTGGATCGACGCATGTACGCTCAAATGATACGTTCGCAGGAATCAGTTATGCGCAATGCTGCGTAAAGACTATCTTTATGGGAAATGTTGTTATCATTGTGGAAACTACAATACCCAAGCGTACCAATTTATTTATCTAGCTTTATCTCGGGCAGGGACCTGTGTTTACACAATGTCCTCGTTAGAAATACTCTTGAACAAGTAACGTATATAATTTTCGACAAAGTTTTTACCGATAACTGCAAACATGAACACCATTTTTGCAGTACTTCTTGTTTTTGTTGGGTGCTGCAGCAATGTTGTGTTTCTGGAACTACTTGTAAGGTCAGTTATGAACTGAACGAATGAACTATTGACTGCGCTAGACTAGGCTACTAGCTTCCATGGTTAAATTAGGTTCAATCTTTTCAGTATTTCTGCATTCTTTGGTTGTATAGCTAAGATGATGTTTCGCTTACATTACACTAATATATTATGTAGGCTAGCATATTTCCTACTAATTTATACGATTCATACACACTGTTAATGCATTCTGCCTTCTCCCAGAAAGTTTCCAGGATGTGGCAACATTGTGACCTTTGCTCAATTTGCCTTCATTGCATTGGAGGGGTTCATCTTCGAGACGAACTTTGGAAGAAAGAAACCAGCTATTCCAATGAGGTAGCCTAACGTCCTAATGTCTAGTTATCATTTTGTTGTCTGTCTGCGTGTCTGTCCGTCTGCCGGCCTGTCTGTCTGTATGTCTATTAAGAATGAGATGAGAAGCACAGTTTTCATTTAAACGTTGTGTTTATTTCTTCTTTATAGCAACTATGTGATCATGGTGACCATGTTCTTCACAGTCAGTGTGATCAACAACTATGCCCTCAACTTCAATATCGCTATGCCTCTGCACATGATCTTCAGATCTGTAAGTATATCAATTTCCTTAGTCCAAATCAATTTCCTGATAGCCTAACTTTAACTCAATGTCTGATGCCTCATACCACCTATTACCATTTAAAATCTCTTATTGGTTGACTAAGTGTGTGCTTTGTGTGTTATATCTCCACAGGGATCATTAATAGCTAATATGATCCTGGGTATAATAATTCTGAAGAAAAGGTATACATCCCTGCCTAATATCTCTTGCCCTGGCAGTCTTTATATATACCCCCCCCCCCCCCCCTCTCTCTTACATCACAACCCTTTAAACTCGTTTAGCATGTTAGAATGTAGATGTTGCTAAAAAGACACCCTAGAGCCATTATTTTGATAGATGAATGCTTTGCATTTCAGTTGTATTAAGTGTTGCATCATGGGAATGTGCTGCTGCTTTTGTCACTATGTTGCATGCTCAGACTGCTGTTTATAATTATGAGCTTAACTATATTTTTTATAGATCTTATAGCTAATCTGGTTATCCAAACTCTGATAGGAAGTTTCTAAAACCAGGTACTGCATCTTTTCCCCTGCAGGTATTCAATGAGTAAATATCTCTCCATAGCGATGGTGTCTCTGGGTATCTTCATATGCACCATTATGTCCGCCAGACAAGTGGTGAGGTCCTCATTAACATGTTTCTGTTCAACCACACACTTTTCTTCCATATAAAGTGCATTGTGGGTTGCAGCTTCACAGTTGTGTTGTAGCAGAGTTGTTAGTAAGATTGTTACACAGTTACAACACTTCGTTACACATCTACTCTACATGTTCATAGTGTACAGTGAGATCTTTAGCTCCAACACAGAACAACATAATACATTACACTGTGCTATTTAGTGACCTCTGTTTTTCCTTGTGCAGAACACAGGGGCCGAGGGCTCAGAGGACCAAGATGTTTATGCCTTCCTGCACTGGCTGCTAGGTAAATTTGCCATGGGTGTGTACTGTTGGGTGTGTACAGGATTGATTTGACTGAGTCATCACTCTCACTCAGCCAGAAGTCTTTGTTGACTTGCATTTTTGATATGGAGATCGTTACCTGAGCCCAGACAAGTTGGGACTACCTTTTAACCGAGAACTGGCCACTTATTGTTTCAGTTGTTGACAGTTTTTATTTTTTATTTAACCTTTATTTAACCAGGCAAGTCAGTTAAGAACATATTCTTATTTACAATGATGGCCGACCCCAGCCAAACCCGGACGATGCTGGGCCAATTGTGCGCCACCTTAAATTCTATTTGCGCCTACAGATCTCAAGTCAGAATTCCGCCCCTGGTGCATTACCTATCCAATTCCCTATTTAATGTTTACATACTAGCTGATCCCGAAGACTTCCAGGCATTGTGCTAATGCTTGATAGCATTGGTTCGTGAAACTACCTCAAACTTCCTTCATGCAGGGCACAGATTATATAATGTGGTATCCACAAGTTCATCTGACTCTGGGGAGTCAAGCTAAACAAAACAAACTTCCTTCAGTGTTTGAAAATAAATGGAACTCACTCAGCCCCAGCCTGATTCTCTCTCTCTGTGTGTGTGTGCGTGCGTGCGTGCGTGTGTGTGTGTGTGTGTGTATGTGTGTGCGTGTGTGCGTGCGTGTGTGTGTGTGTGGTATCAGTATCTCAACCATGATCCACTTGATTTTCTGACCTAGCTTTGTTGTTATTCTAGGGATCGCCATGTTGACCTTTGCTCTGCTCATGTCTGCGAGAATGGGCATTTTCCAGGAGACCCTGTACAAACAGTATGGCAAACACTCCAAGGAGGCTCTCTTCTACAACGTGAGTGTCAACCAGGGCTTAGACGATACCATCAACGCGATACTCTTTAGTAACGCGGCAAGCAAACAGAACACAAAGTGGAAAATATCCCTAATGTTGTCATCATTTATTTATTTTATCAAGCTATAGCACACAATATTTGTTACATACAGCAGGTTTTTAAAGGACCAAGAGTTTTGTCTGCTTTGTGTTTTCATTTTTTTTGCCTTGGAAAAAATATCGCCGTAGTGGTATCATCACAGCCCTTAGCGTCAACCCCAAACTCCTGTCTGCAATGCATTTCATACCTGACAGATGCCGTACACTTCTTCAGGCAAAGTAACTAACAAAAGTGACTGTCGTGTATCCCCTGGCAAGGGAGATTAAAAAGCTTTGCTTCTCTCACCAAACATAATGCTCCACCATACAATGGCACAAAGCCTAATCCGTAACATTTGCTGCAAACAGAGTTGCTTAATTGCCAGTGTTTTGTGTGCATTGCTTGATTTGTACTGTACCTCTTATGTATGTATGTCTCTTCTCTGCACATTTAGTTTCCTCGACGCAGATTACGTTTAGACCTGGACCAAAAAAACAATTTCAATGGAGATTCTCAATTGAGAATGTTTTCTAGTTGAGGACGAGGCTTCATCTATGTCTGGGAAATCCACCAATAATCTCTGACATTGTAATATGTTTTGTTTGTTGCCTTCTCAGCACTGCTTGCCTCTTCCTGGGTTCCTGCTTCTGTCCTCAGATATCTACAACCATGGTGTCCTCTTCAGTCAAAGCAGTGAGTTAAAAGACTTTCAAATATTTGAATGAAACATGTCAAAGTAACCTCATTGAGTAGAGTTTCCAAGTTAAAATAAATTAGTTCCAGTTGGAGGATTCTATTCCTTCGTGATTCCAAAAAAAACCTCAGGGATTTCTGAACAACCTGGAAAATTAACAGAATTTTACAACTCGAATCCTCATTCAGTGTAGTGAAAGGACTTCAAACCTCAATAATCTATGGTTAAGTTTGTTGTTGTTGTCTTTGCTGACTGAAGTCATTTATGCTTTGTTGAATCTACACTGGACAAAAATATGAATGTAACGTGTAAAATATTGTTCTGACGTTTTATGAGCTGAAATAAAAGATTCCAGAATTTTTCCATACGCACAAAAAACGTATTTCTCTCAAATGTTGTGCATGAAGTTGTTTACATCCCTCGTAGTGAGCATGTCTCCTCTGCCAAGATAGTCCATCCACCTGACAGGTGTGGCATATCAAGAAGCTGATTAAACAGCATGATCATTACACAGGTGCACCTTGTGCTGGGGACAATAAAAGGAATGTCCAACAGAGCTGGTGCCAGATCATTTAATGTTCCTTTCTCTATCATAAGCGGCCTCCAATGTCCTTTAAAGAGAATTTGGCAGTACGTCCAACCGGCCTCACAACCGCAGACCACGTTTAACCACACCAGCCCAGGACTATCCACATCCGGCTTCTTCACCTGCGGGATCACCTGGACAGCTGCTGAAACTGTGGGTTTGTACAACTGAAGAATTTCTGCACAAACTGTCAGAAACCATCTCAGGGAAACTCATCTGCGTGCTCGTCGTCCTCACCAGGGTCTTGACAAGACTGCAGTTAGACTTCAGTGGGCAAATGCTCACCTTCGATGGTCACTGGCACGCTGGAGAAGTGTGCTCTTCACGGATGAATCCCAGTTTCAACTGTACCGGGCAGATGATATTTATGATTTATGAGGTTATGGTATGGGCAGGCATAAGCTACGGACAATGAACACGATTGCATTTTATCTATGGACAAATTTAATGTACAGAGATATCGTGATGAGATCCTGAGGCACATTGTCGTGCCATTCATCCGCGGCCATCACCTCATGTCTCAGCATGATAATCCACGGCCCCATGTCGCAAGGATCTGTAAACAATTCCTGGAAGTAGAAAATGGCCCAATTCTTCCATGGCCTGCATACTCACCAAACATGTCACCCATTGAGCATGTTTGGGATGCTCTGGATCGACGTGTACGACAGCGTATTCCAGTTCCCGCTAATATCCAGCAACTTCGCACAGCCATTGAAGAGGAGTGAGACAACATTCCACAGGCCACAATCAACAGCCTGATCAACTCTATGCGAAGGAGATGTATCACGCTGCATGAGGCAAATGAATGGTGGTCACACCAGATGCTGATTGGTTTTCTGATCCACGCCCCTACCTATTTTTTAAGGTAACTGTGACCAACAGATGCATATCTGTATTCAGAGTCATGTGAAATCCATAGATTAGGGCCTAATTAATTTATTTCAATTGACTGATTTCCTTATATGAACTGTAACTCAGTAAAACCGTTGAAATTGTTGCATGTTGCGTTTATATTTTTTGTTCAGTGTGTGCGTGTGTGTGTGTACAGTACCAGTCAAAAGTTTGGACACGCACACCTATTATTTTCAAGGATTTTTCTTTATTTGTACTATTTTCTACATTGTAGAATAATAGTGAAGACATCACAACTATGGAATAACACATATGGAATCATGTAGTAACCAAAAAACTGCTAAACAAATCAAAATATATTTTAGATTCTTCAAAGTAGCCGCCCTTTGCCTTGACAGCTTTGCACACTCTTGGCATTCTCTCAACCAGCTTCACCTGGAATGCTTTTCCAACAGTCTTGAAGGAGTTCCCACATATGCTGAGCACTTGTTGGCTGCTTTTCCTTGACTGCGGTCCAACTCATCACAAACCAACTCAATTGGGTTGAGGTCAGGTGATTGTGGAGGCCAGGTCATCTGATGCAGCACTCCATCACTCTCATTCTTGGTCAAATAGCCCTTACACAGCCTGGAGGTGTGTTGGGTCATTGTCCTGTTGAAAAACAAATGATAGCGCAAACCAGATGGGATGGTGTATCGCTGCAGAATGCTGTGGTAGCCATGCTGGTTAAGTGTGCCTTGAAATCTAAATAAAACACAGCCAGTGTCACCAGAAAAGCACCCCCATACCATCACACCTCCTCCTCCATGCTTCACGGTGAGAACCACACATGCCGAGATCATCCATTCACCTTCTCTGCGTCTCACAAAAACACGGCGGTTGGAATCAAAATCTTACATTTGGACTCATCAGACCAAAGGACAGATATCTACTGGTCTAATGTCCATTGCTCGTGTTTCTTGCCCCAAGAAAGTCACTTCTTCTTATTGGTGTCCTTTTAGTAGTGGTTTCTGTGCAGTAATTCGACCATGAAGGCCTGATTCACGCAGTCACCTCTGAACAGTTGATGTTGAGATGTGTCTGTTACTTGAACTCTGTGAAGCATTTATTTGGGCTGCAAATTCTGAGGCAGGTAACTCTATAATGAACTTATCCTCTGCAGCAGAAGTAACTCTGGGTCTTCCTTTCCTGTGGCGGTCCTCATGAGAGCCACTTGATTATTTTTGCGACTGCACTTGAAGGAACTTTCAAAGTTCTTGAAATGTGTTGGATTGACTGAACTTCATGTCTTAAAGTAATGCTTATTTGAGCAGTTCTTGCCATAATATGGACTTGGTATTTTACCAAATAGGGCAATATTCTGTATACCACCCCTACCTTGTCAAAACACAACTGATTGGCTCAAACGCATTAAGAAGGAAAGAAATTCCTCAAATTATCTTTTAACTTTGCACACCTTTTAATTGACATGCATTCCAGGTGATGACCTCATGAGCTGGTTGAGAGAATGTGAAGAGTGTGCAAAGCTGTCATCAAGGCGAAGGGTGGCTACTTTGAAGAATCTCAAATATAAAATATATTTTGATTTGTTTAACACTTTTTTGGTTACTACATGATTCCATATGTGTCATTTCATATGTCTCCACTACTATTCTACAATGTAGAGAATAGTACAAATAAAGAAAAACCCTTGAATGAGTAGGTGTGTCCAAACTTTTGACTGGTTCTGTGTGTATGTTTTTTATATACAGCCTTGGCCAAATGTTTTGAGAATGACACAAATATTAATTTCCACAAAGTTTGCTGCTTCAGTGTCTTTAGATATTTTTGTCAGATGTTACTATGGAATACTGAAGAATAATTACAAGCATTTCATAAGTGTCAAAGGCTTTTATTAACAATTACATGAAGTTGATGCAAAGAGTCAGTGTTGACCCTTATTTTTCAAGACCTCTGCAATCCGCCCTGGCATGCTGTCAATTAACTTCTGGTCCACATCCTGACTAATGGCAGCCCATTCTTGCTTGGAGTTTGTCAGAATTTGTGGGGTTTTGTTTGTCCACCCGCCTCTTGAGGATTGACCACAAGTTCTCAATGAGATTAAGGTCTAGGGAGTTTCCTGGCAATGGACCCAAAACATTGATGTTTTGTTCCCCGAGCCACTTAGTTATCACTTTTGCCTTATGGCAAGGTGCTCCATCATGCTGGAATAGGCATTGTTCATCACCAAACTGTTTCTGGATGGTTGGGAGAAGTTGCTCTCGGAGGATGTGTTGGTACCATTCTTTATTCATGGCTTTGTTCTTAGGCAAAATTGTGAGTGAGCCCACTCCCTTGGCTGAGAAGCAACCCCACACATTAATGGTCTCAGGATGCTTTACTGTTGTCATGACACAGGCCTGAGGGTAGCGCTCACCTTGTCTTCTCCGGACAAGCTTTTTTTTGGATGGCCCAAACAATCGGAAAGGGGATTTATCAGCTGGTCCTATTGTGGCAGGGCTGAAATGCAGTGGAAATGTTTTTTGGGGATTCAGTTAATTTGCATGGCAAACAGGGACTTTTCAATTAATTGCAATTCATCTGATCACTCTTCATAACATTCTGGAGTATATGTAAATTGCCATCGTCCAAACTGAGGCAGCAGACTTTGTGAAAATTCATATTTGTGTCATTCTCAATACTTTTGGCCACGACTGTGTGTGTATATATGTGTGTGTGTGTGTATATATATATATATATATATATATATATATATATATATATATATATATATATATATATGATAGTAAAGAAGTGACTTTGCATGTCTGTTGGAGTCTTTCCTGTAATATTATGTTGAGTTCTTGTCCTGTTGTCCTTTTGTTGTGCTGTAGCCTAAATGTAATTTGTCTTCCAGCTCCTGTAGAGGTTCCTGTGATTGGCCAGGCTGTTCCAGTGATGTGGCTATACCTGCTGATTAACGTAATCACACAGTATCCTTGATCAAATCAAATTGCATTTGTCACATGCGCAGAATACCGTGAAAAGTAACACAAAGTAACAATAACAAGGCTATGTACAGGGGGTACAGGTTAGTCGAGGTAATTTGAACAGGATTCAGTGTTAGTCCTGTATTGACGCTTTGCCCTTTTGATGGTTCATCTGAGGGCATAGCAGGATTTCTTATAAGCGTCCAGATTAGTCTCCCGCTCCTTGAAAGTGCCAGCTCTTTAGCTCGGTGCGGATGTTGCCTGTAATCAATGGCTTCTGGTTGGGATATATACGTACGGTCACTGTGGGGATGACGTTGTTGATGCACTTATTGATGAAGCCGGTGACGGAGGTGGTATACTGCTCAATGCCATTGGGATGAATCCCGGAACATATTCCAGTGAAACAGTCCTGTAGCATCCGCATCATCTGACAACTTCCGTATTGAGCGAGTCACTGGTACTTCCTGCCTTATTTTTTGCTTGTAAGCAGGAATCAAGAGGATATAATTATGGTCAGATTTGCCTAATTGAGGGAGAGCTTTGTATGTGTCTCTGTGTGTGGAGTAAAGGTGGTCTAGAGTTTTTTTTTCCCCCCTCTGGTTGCACATGTGACATGCTGGTAGAAATGATGTAAAACGGATTTAAGTTTGCCTTCATTAAAGTCCCAGGCTACTAGGAGCGCCACTTCAGGATGAGCATTTTCTTGTTTACTTATGGCCTTATACAGCTCGTTGAGTGCGGTCTTTGTGCCAGCATCGATTTGTGGTGGTAAATAGATGGCTATGAAAAATATAAGACTCTCTTGGTAGATAGTGTGGTCTACAGTTTATCATTAGGTACTCTACCTCAGGCGAGCAATACCTTGAGACTTCCTTAAAACTTCTTATGGCTTAGATCCCACTAACGGGATCGATATGACAACAGCCAGTGAAAGTGCAGGGTGCCAAATTCAAAACAACAGAAATCTCATAATTTAAATTCCTCAAACATAGAAGTATTTTACACCATTTTAAAGATAAACTTGTTGTTAATCCCACCACAGTGTCCGGTTTCAAAAAGGCTTTACGACGAAAGCACACCAAACGATTGTTAGGTCTGCACCTAGTCACAGAAAAACACAGCCATTTTTCCAGCCAAAAAGAGGAGTCACAAAAAGCAGAAATAGAGATAAAATGAATCACTAACCTTTGATCTTCATCAGATGACACTCATAGGACTTCATGTTACACAATACATGTATGTTTTATTCGTTAAAGTTCATATTTATATCCAAAACTCTGTTTACATTGGCGCGTTTATGTCCAAATACCTCCTTTTTGTTTGCGCGTTTAGGACACAATCCAAACTCACGACGCGCGGGCAAGTCCAGGCGAAAGTTCAGAAGAAAAGTCATAGTACAGTTCGTAGAAACATGTCAAACGAATTATAGAATCAATCTTTAGGATGTTTTTATCATAAATCTTCAATAATGTTCCAACCGGAGAATTCCTTTGTCTGTAGAAATGCAATGGAATGCAAGCTAACTCTCACGTGGGCACGCGTGACCAGCTCATGCCACTCTGGCAGACCTCTGACTCATTCAGCTCCCATTCCCCCCTCCTTCACAGTAGAAGCATCAAACAAAGTTCTAAAGACTGTTGACATCTTGTAGAAGCTTTAGGAAGTGCAATTTGACCCCATAGACACTGTACATTGGATAGGCAATGAGTAAAAAAACTACAAACCTCAGATTTCCCACTTCCTGGTTGGATTTTTTTCTCAGGTTTTTGCCTGCCATATGAATTCTGTTATACTCACAGACATCCTTCAAACAGTTTTAGAAACGTCAGAGTGTTTTCTATCCAAATCTACTACTAATATGCATATATTAGCTACTGGGCCTGAGTAGCAGGCAGTTTACTCTGGGCACCTTATTCATCCAAGCTACTCAATACTGCCCCCAGCCATAAGAAGTTAATATTAGACATCGTGCAACAGCTGTTGATGAAAAATAGACACACACCCCCACCCCTCGTCTTACCAGATGTAGCTGTTCTGTGCTGCCATTGCTAGGAAAACCCAGCCAAATGTATATTATCCGTGTCTTCGTTAAGCCACGACTCGGTGAAACATAAGATATTACAGTTTTTAATGTCCCGTTGGCAGGATAGTCTTGAACAGAGATCATCCAGTTTATTCTCCAGTGATTGCACGTCAGCCAATAGAACGGGTGGTAGAGGCGGAAAACCCACTCGCCGACAAATTCTAACAAGGCACCTGTATCTTTTCTTCACGCGAATATCTAGGATTTGTGCCTGGTCTCGGAGAAGCAGTATATCCTTTGCGTCAGAATAATTAAAGAAAATATCTTTGTCCAGTTCAAGGTGATTAATCGCTGTTCAGATGTCCAGAAGCTCTTTTTGGTCATAAGAGACGGTAGCAGCAACATTATGTACAAAATAAGTTACAAACAATGTGATAAAAAAACACACAAAATGGCACAGTTGGTTTGGAGACTGTAAAACTGCAGCCATCCCCTCCGGTGTCATTCTTTTACAGTATTATTGCAATTGTTTTATTTGTTTTTAAAGTACACCTAAAGACGAAACATAATGGACAGTAACAAAACATTAAGGACAAAAACCTCAGAAAAGTGTCCTCACAGGGCTTCACTCGCATCACAAAACTCTTACTTGAAACACTTTGTGTGTAGTCACAGAACACAAATGGGCATAATTGGTGGGGAATTCATCCCACTGTAAACTAATTCGATTAGTGTAGAGATTGATTTTATACAGCTGTAAGAACAGCACACTATTGCTCTCTGCATACTAGAAGACTATGAACATTCACCTTAAACATGTATGACTGACTGTACAAAGTACTCATGCAAGGATATAGAAGAGCCCCCCCCCCCCAAAAAAAAAGCATAACATTTTTATTAAACACATATCATCATCACCCTCTTGCAGTCCTTCACTTTCTCCTCAGATACGTGTGTATCCGTGGCGTGTTCATCCTGACCACAGAGTGTGCCTCTCTCACTGTGACCCTGGTGGTCACACTGAGGAAGTTCATCAGCCTCATCTTCTCCATCCTCTACTTCAAGAACCCCTTCACCGCCTGGCACTGGGTGGGCACTGCCGTCGTCTTCCTGGGCACCCTGATTTACACGGAGGTCTGGACTAGCGTCCGCATGGCACTGAGAGGAAAAGAAGAGCTGAAAGAGAAGAAGGCGGAGTGATACACAGCACTGACGTATCACTCAATGACTGATTTCACTTTATCTTTCCTCAATTCCTTGCATCCTCTCTCCTTGCCTCATTCTCAAAACACATTGGAGAAGAAGGTCTAGGGAGAGACCTGAGACATTCTCTTCCAATATGATTGTAAAGTAGTAGAGGAGAGAGGATGCGAGGAAATGTCGAAAGAGAAATTAAGATAGAGCCAATGGCACTGTTGTGTGTGTGTGTGTGTGTGTGTACTGTATTTGTTGTAGGTGTGCTCCCCCCTTCTCTCTCTGCTGCAGTCGCAGTGGGACCACGTCTGTTTTTAATAGGATCATAATTCTGTATTTTTTTAGTAAGGATTTTCCTATTTCCTTAGAAAAGATGGCTTCCCAATAGGCTTCCTGCCTAACCCATTTTTAAGGACATCACCTAACAGTGGAGGCTGCTGAGGGGAGGACGGCTCATAAGAATAGCTGGAATGGCGTGAATGAACAGGCATCAAACGCATGGAAAACAGACCATTCCACTATTCTGCTCCAGCCATTACCACGAGCCCGTTCTCCCCAATTAACCTGTCTGTGCTAGACAAACACTACAGTACTTATTGACCAAATAAGCCAAGGCAAGCTAAAAAATTAAATAAAAACACACATATAATAATTATAATAAAAAATACATATTTGTCCTCTGAAGACAAAGGGATTCATAAAAAAATAAAATAAGGCAAGCTATTGTGAAACTGAAACCGTACTGTTCTGTTAATTTTGTTTGGTGAAAACTATTTATTTAACTAAATATGAGGTTGGGGATATTCTGATCTGTGTGTTAATAGTGAGTTGACAAACCACTTCATCAACAGATATTGATGGGACACAAGTGAAACGTGTTATGTTAATGTTTTGTGATACTTGTTCATGTTTTATTTGAGGAATATCTCATTAGGAAACTGTTTGTCCTATCAAAGTAGTACTTGGCAGGACCAGTAACTTTGTCATGAAAAACATCAATGTGAAAAACCATGCAAATGCATTTTTATTTTAAAAGATTGTCCTACATTCTAGAATCATTACACCATCCATTCTATATCTACTGAAATTGCATTGTATTATATAGTTTCCATATATTACATTTCTCTGTACGTATATTTCCATAACATGAGTCCCTGATAATGGGACATACTGTACTTCTTACGTCATAGTTTCCGTGAAAATGAAGACCAATGGAAAGGGGTCTTGTTCAAGACGCCTTTTCTCAGCCAATAGAAATGACCAATAAACATTACTCAGAAGTGGGAAGGGCAGGTACTTGCGGTTGTGTTTGTATCGGAGCTGTGAGATTAAACTGGGCGGCGTGTTCTCGGTCCAAAGACCCACGTTGTGGTTCAAGATTTACACCAAACCTACCTGCACATTTCTCAATAAAATTTTAGGCACTCTGTCTGTACGAAGAGGATGGGAGGCAACAGCAGCAGCCACGTCTCGTATGAAGACGACCACGTTACTTTTGTGAAGGGCATTCGGGTGAGTGAGCAATGAGATACGAAGTTTATGTAACCTAAAAACATGCAATAATGTTACGCGCACTTACTCATTAGTTACAGAAAACTGAAATTATACGGTTATGTTGCATTTATTTTTGTCGAATGTCGATATCATGCCAAAATACTGAAACGCACCACATTCGTGAAAAACATCGATGCTTCTTCCAACAGCCTCATCAGCACGTTCACTTTCCAAGTAAATCAAAATCTATGTATTTCTATAAGCGGGCAAACAGACAGTTTTTACACATTGCACAACCATTTGATTTGAAAACAATGTGCTGCTACGCTCCCCCAAATTGCCCAGGCCTTTTCTAATTTGGCGAAAAGTCCGTCCCCGCCCTCCATCCTCTCTCCTCCGCACCGAATACAACAGGCGAAGACATGACCGTGAAATGCTTACTTAGGAGCCCAACAATGCAGAGTTTTTTATTTTTATTTATTTTTTTTAAGTAAGAAAAATGTGCTAAATAAACTAGAGAAAATAGTAACACTATAAAATAACGAGGTTATATACCGAGTCAATGTGCAGTGGTACTGGTTAGTCAAGGTAATTGAGGTAATATGTTGGCAGGGGTAAAGTGACTAAGCATAGAGAATAGCAGCAGCAGCATATGTGAAGGAATGTGTGTCAGTGTAGTGTGTGTGGTTGGAGCCCAGTGAGTTGACATCAAGTCGGTGCAAAAAATTATAATAAAATGAGGGGGGCAATGCAAATAGTCCGGGTTGCTATTTGATTAACTATTAAGCAGTCTTCTGGCTTGGGGGTAGAAGCTGTTAAGGAACCTTTTGGTCCCAGACTTGGTGCTCCGGTATTGCTTGCCTTGAGGTAGCAGAGAAAACACTCTATGACTTGGGTGGCTGGAGTTTTTGAACATTTTTAGGGCCTTCCTCTGACACCCCCTGGAAACTCGCCCCCGGTGATGTACTGGGCCGTACGCACTACCATCTGTATCACCTAGTGGTCAGATGCCAAGCAGTTGCCATAACTAGCGGTAATGCAACCATGCTCTCGATGGTGCAGCTGTAGAACTTTTTGAGGAGTTGATGTCCCGCCATGCCTAATATTAGGCATATTTTCAGCCTCCTGAAGGGGAATAGACGTCACTGTGCCCTCTTCACGACTGTGTTGGTGTGTTTGAACTAGAGGTCGACTGACTATGATTTTTCAACGCCGATACCGATTATTGGAGGACCAAAAAAAGCCGATACCGATAAATCGGACAATTAAAAAAATATATTTAAACTATTTTTATTTATATAGTTGTGACAATTACAACAATACTGAATGAACAATGAACACTTTTAAAAAAAATAACTTAATATAATGCATAAAATCAATTTAGTCTCAAATTAAATAATGAAATGTGTTCAATTTGGTTTAAATAATGCAGAAACAGTGTTGGAGAAGAAAGTAAGAGTGCAATATGTGCCATGTAAAAAAGCTACCGTTAAGTTCCTTGCTCAGAACATGAGAACATATAAAAGCTGGTGGTTCCTTTTAACATGAGTCTTGGCAAAAGCTGCTGGCAAACGGAGGAAAGTGTGGTTTGAATGAATGATTTAGAGCCTGCTGCTGCCTACCACCTCTCAGCCAGACTGCTATATCAAATCATAGACTTAATTATAATATAATAAACACACAGAAATACGAGCCTTATGTCATTAATATGGTCAAATCCGGAAACGATCATTTCGAAAACACAACGTTTATTCTTTCAGTGAAATACGCAACTGTTCTGTATTTTATCTAACAGGTGGAAACCCTAAGTCTAAATATTGCTGTTACATTGCACAACCTTCAATGTTATGCCATAATTATGTAAAATTCTGGCAAATTACGGTCTTCACACAGTTCGCAACGAGCCAGGCGACCCAAACTGCTGCATGTAGCCTGACTCTGATTACACTCAGCGCAAGATAAGTGACACAGGACACGCTCGTTAAACTAGTAATATCATCAACCATGTGTAGTGAACTAGTGATTATATTAAGATTAATTATTATTTATAAGATAAGTTTAATGCTAGCTAGCAACTTACCATGGCTCCTTGCTGCCTGCACTCACGTAACAGGTGGTCAGCCTGCCACGCAGTCTCCTCGTGAATTGCAATATAATCGGCGTCCAAAAATGCTGATTACCGATTTGTTATGAAAACTTGAAATCGGCACTAATTAATTGGCCATTATGATTAATCGGTCGATCTCTAGTTTGGACTGCGATAGGTCCTTAGTGATGTGGACACCAAGGAACTTGAAGCTCTCGACCCGCTCCACTACAGCCCTGTCGATGTGAAAGGGGGCGTGGTCGACCATCCTTTTCCTGTAGTCCACGATCAGCTCCTTTTGTTTTATTCACGTTGAGGGAGAGCTTGTTGTCCTGGCACCACACTGCCAGGTCTCTCTACTCCCTATAGGCTGTCTCATCGTCGTCTGTGATCAGTCCTACCACGTCGTAGCCACGTGGTCGTGGGTGAACAGGGAGTACAAAAGGGGATTAAGCACTGTGGTGGAAGAGTTGTTTTATTTTCCACAACAGCACGTACCCCTGAGGGGCCCCCGTGTTGAGGATCAGCGTGGGAGATGTGTTGTTGCCTACCCTCACCACCTGGGGGTGGCTCGTCCCAAGGTCCTTAGCTTAGTGATGAGCTTGGAGGGCTCTATGGTGTTGAACGATGAGCTGTAGTCAATGAACAGCATTCTCACATACACTATATATACAGTGGGGCAAAAAAGTATTTAGTCAGCCACCAATTGTGCAAGTTCTCCCACTTAAAAAGATGAGAGAGGCCTGTAATTCATCATAGGTACACTTCAACTATGACAGACAGAATGCGGGAAAAAAAATCCAGATAATCACATTGTAGGATTTTTAATGAATTTATTTGCAAATTATGGTGGATTTTTTTTTTTTTTTTGGTCACCTACAAACAAGCAAGATTTCTGGCTCTCACAGACCTGTAACTTCTTCTTTAAGAGGCTCCTCTGTCCTCCACTCGTTACCTGTATTAATGGCACCTGTTTGAACTTGTAATCAGTATAAAAGACACCTGTCCACAACCTCAAACAGTCACACTCCAAACTCCACAATGGCCAAGACCAAAGAGCTGTCAAAGGACACCAGAAACAAAATTGTAGACCTGCACCAGGCTGGGAAGAATGAATCTGCAATAGGTAAGCAGCTTGGTTTGAAGAAATCAACTGTGGGAGCAATTATTAGGAAATGGAAGACACACAAGACCACTGATAATCTCCCTCGATCTGGGGCTCCGCGCAAGATCTCACCCCGTGGGGTCAAAATGATCACAAGAACGGTGAGCAAAAATCCCAGAACCACTCGGGGGGACCTAGTGAATGACCTGCAGAGAGCTGGGACCAAAGTAACAAAGCCTACCATCAGTAACAGAGAATAGCCTTAATGAAGAGCTCAGTGACTTTCAACATGGCACTGTCATACCTATAGGATGCACCTTTCCAACAAGTCAGTTTGTCAAATTTCTAGGCCACACAAGCCACAGAACGGGACTGCCGAGTGCTGAAGCGTGTGTAAAAATCGCCTGTCTTCCGTTTCAATAGTCAGTTCCAAACTGCCTCTGGAAGCAACATCAATCTGTCGGGAGCGTCATGAAATGGCCGAGCAGCCGTACGCAAGCCTAAGATCACCAATGCTAAGCATCGGCTGTAGTGTTGTAAGGTGCGCCACCATTAGACTCTGGAGGAGTGAAAATGCGTTCTCTGGAGTGATGAATCATGCTTCACCATCTGAAAGTCCGGCGGACAAATCTGGGTTTGGTGGATGCCAGGAGAACCTGCCCCAATGCATAGTGCCAACGGTAAAGTTTGGTGGAGGATGGATAATGGTCTGGGGCTTTTTATCATGGTTCGGGCTAGGCCCCTTAGTTCCATTGAAGGAAAATCTCAACGCTACAGCATACAATGACATTCTAGACGATTCTGTGCTTCCAACTTTGTGGCAACAGTTTGAGGAAGGCCCTTCCCTGTTTCAGGATAACAATGCCCCTGCACAAAGCGAGGCCCATACATAAATGGTTTGTTGAGATCGATGTGGAAGAACTTGACCGACCTCCACAGAGTCCTGACCTCAACCCCATCGAACACCTTTGGGATGAATTGGAATGCAGAGTCCGAGCCAGGCCAACATCAGTGCCCGACTTCACTAATGCTCTTGTAGCTGAATGAAAGCAAGTCCCCGCAGCAATGTTCCAACATCTAGTGGAAAGCCTTCCCAGAAGAGTGGAGGACTTGATGTAATGGCATCACAGGGGACCAACTCCATATTAATGTCCATGATTTTGAACGAGATGTTCATGTAGTCCAGGTGTTTCTTTTATCCAGGTGGGAAAGGGCAGTGTGGAGTGTAATAGAGATTACACAATCTGTAGATCTGTTGGGGCGGTATGCGAATTGAAGAGGGTCCAAGGCTTCTGGGAGGAGGGTGTTGATGTGAGCCATGACCAGCCTTTCAAAGCATTTCAAATAGAAGTTTGGTGATAGTTAGGTTGTTACGAATGCACTGATATAAGTGGACGCACATAGTATTTCGGCAACTTTGGGAAAAAATGACTTTATATTGGAGTTGTGCCTGTTGACAGGTGACTCATGGGTATAACCTGTTTTAGCATGGACATTGCCATTGAGGACTTCCGACATTTTTAAAATAGTCAACTGGGTGGGGATTGCTCCCAACTCATAGGAATCAGCCAATGAAGAAGAAGAAAGCACGAGCTGTCACAGACGCTATGATGGCACAGACATAAAGATGAGTGCTCTATCTCTGTGGCCTGCTTACACGCGTATCTGCCCTCGCAATGACTAGAATGGTCCAACCTGATATCGCTTTCTCCCGCCAGCCTTCTATCTTTGAGGACATGTAGTTCCATTGTTGGCGCGGTCACTCAACTATCTTGTCAATACAAAAGACAATCTTTGGTGTCAATTCATTAGTAGGCAAATGGAAGACTGTCCTCCCCTCCTCGATATCCTCCTTTTGGCGAAGAAGCAGAAGTGTATCCTCCTAGAGTCCTTCACAGAAGAGTTTTGCTATCTGCAACACACCCCTTGAATTAGCTATTGTTTTCTCAAAGGAGAAAAGCATGCAAACATTTAAAAACAACATCCTTTTATCTGCTAAATGTCTTGCACAACGAGCTACCTTTTGTTTTCATCACTTTATACATTTTATTTTGGACATCTATCCTGTACAACTATGCTGGGGCGGCAGGGTAGCCAAGTGGTTAGAGCGTTGGGCTGCAACGCAGCGGAAGGTTGCAAGTTCAAATCCCCGAGCTGTCGTTCTGCCCCTGAACAGGCAGTTAACCCTGTTCAGGGGCCGTCATTGAAAATAAGAATTTGTTCTTAACTGACTTGCCTAGTTAAATAAAGGTAAAATAACATTTAAAATAAAGATAATTTGCCCGAGGATGCGCAATTGGAGAAGGAGACTCATACGAGCGTATTTTCGTCCACTTTGCCTCTTTCGTCTCCTTGCCTCTTTTTTTGATTACCTTTTTGACCTTTCTCTCAAAAGGAGGCTAGAGAGAATGGAGGAGCGAGGACCCAAGAGTTGAGCAAATCTAATTGAGAAAGTTCCCTGTCTTTACAGGGTGTAAGCTTGTGCACGTCTTTGCAGGAGCTGGTGGGAGGGGGGTGCTACGCCAATATAAGCTATCACTGTTAGTTGATTTACATGGCACACATCTAATTGTATTATCTTTAGTACGGTCTAGTGCTGTGTTTCTAGAATAAATATTATGCCTGATGATTGTTGAACTTTTGCCTTCTTTCCCTGACAGCTGACTGACAAAGTCATCAATCGGATGAGAGAGGAGTGCCAAGCCCAGAAGGTTGTCCATCCTCGCTCACAGCAGAATGGACCTGCTTCCACGCTCTCAACAGAACCTGTGGTTCCTGTGTCCACACCGGCCCCCACAGTCGATCATTTGGTCCCCCTTCTGGTCTCCCCTTCCCTGTTTATCCCCACAGCCCCTCCACCTGCGGTCCTACCCACACCTCCGTCTCCCCCTGTTCAGCCAGTAAAGCTTACTCCTCCACCTCCTGTCACATTTGTCTCTGCTCCCTGTCCACCTGCGGCCCTACCCACACCTCCCTGTCCACCTGCGGCCCTACCCACACCTCCCTGTCCACCAAAGGAATCGATAGTCCGAGCTCCAGCTGTTGAACCTATTGTTCCACCTCTAGATACCAAAGTGCTTCCTCAAGGGGCAGAACCCATACTTCCTCTGGTGCCTTTAGAACCTATAGCGCCATCTTTGGCCCCATCTCCACCAATAGAAGAACCAGTACCCGTACTCCTATGTACCCCTACCACTGAGGAACCTGTAGTTCTGCCGACACTGGCTGAACCTATTGTCCCACTTGTCCCTATAGAACCCGTAGTACCACCTAAGCCTGTGAAACCTGTGGTTCTAGCTTCTCCAGCTGTGGAACCAATTGTGCTGCCTCCAGTGGTTGAATCTGTTGTCCTACATCACCCTGTAGAACAGGTAGACCCACTTACCCCTGACCCTTCACCTGTTGAAGCTACTGTCCTGCCACCTGTTGTGGTTGAGGAAGTAGCAACACCTACCCTCGTAGAACCGGTAGTCCTGCCACCTGTTGTGGAATCTGTCACCATTACGACACCACTTGTTGTTGAAGAGGTTGTCGTACCCACACATCCACCTGTAGAGCCCCTACCTGTCTCTACTCCTCCGCCTGTTGCAGAACCTCCACCTCCCCCAGTCCTAGCACCTATCCCAGAGCCTATTCTGGAGGAACTTCCTCCAGCACCATGTCCCTCCATGGAGCTGGCCACCCTGTCTACTGCATCGGCTGCTAGCAAACCAACTGATCTCCCTCCCCCTGTAGAAGAGCCCATAGCTCCCCCTCCTCCTCTCTCTGCCCCAGTAGAACCCATGGTCAGCATTCCACTACTCCCTCTCATTGAAAACGTGGCTGTTCCAGTCGTGGCTCCTGTTGTGACCCCCCCTGTGGTCCCACTGCAAACTCCATTGGGTGAGTCTGCTTTCTCTCATTCAACTTGTATTGGTTTGTAATCATGTAGTCATGATGTATTCCTTATTGGCTGAAATAATTCAAGCGTATGTGGTTGTTGACCATGTGTACACGATTGCAACGGAGACGTAAATGAAGACACGGAGACCTGTCATGATGCATAAGTGTGTGCTTTGTTTGACTCCTACACTGCATAATTCAATATAGACCTCTCAGACGTCTCGGGTTGATTTGATAAGTCGAGCAGCGTTATTGTTTTTTACACAAAGCTCTCGCATGAAACATTTCCCTCTCTTTGTGGTTTAGTGGTAGATGAAGAAGTGCTGAGGAGGCAGATCCGAGCTGAGCTGACGAAGGGCCTGGAAGAGGAGATGAAAGTGAAGCGGCAAGAGTTTGAAAAACAGTGAGGAGACCCACATAAATCATAAAGGGCTGTTTTCCCAGACACAGGTTACGCCGAGTACTGGACTAAAACACAAGCTCAGTGGAATATCTCATTTCAAATACTTTTTCAAAGTGGTCCTAGGAATAGCCTTTTTAGGGAGGTCTGAACTTCTGTGTCTCTGTCTATCTATAGGTTGTATGAGGTGAAGGTCCAGGCCAGAGCCCAGGCTCAGATCCAGGAGGAGGTTAAGAAAATCCTGGATGCGGAGAAGGCAGCGCAGGGAGAGAACCTGATGGCGGCCATAGAGAAGGAACGCATGACCACAGAGGATGAGAGACTCATGGCCCAGCTCTACGTAAGACACAGCACTAGATACAGTGGTGGATGTGCAAGCTTGAATATAAGCAATGCCTGAAATGCTAACTAAGTACAGTCAGACTGGTCTGTCAACTTAACCAGAACTACATAGCCATTTGCCTCTAATTGTGTTCACTAAATATACTATATAATATACTATATATTTGCTCTTCTGTAGTTTGAAATATTTGCATGAGGTTTGTCTGTGTACTTTCTGTCTGATCGTGACTAATGTTACAGAGTACTTGGATTTATCTATTGTTTAATTCTGTCTGAAATGCTTGCGAAGGCCTTGCAAGTAAGTGTTTTAGCTATTTCCATAAAAGGTCTGCCTGATGTTGGTAATATTTTGTGCATGACTGCTTGTGGCTTGTTTGGTGAGCTGAATTCAAATCCAAATCAAATCAAATTTATTTATATAGCCCTTCGTACAGCAGCTGATATCTCAAAGTGCTGTACAGAAACCCAGCCTAAAACCCCAAACAGCAAGCAATGCAGGTGTAGAAGCACGGTGGCTAGGAAAAACTCCCTAGAAAGACAGGATCCTAGGAAGAAACCTAGAGAGGAACCAGGCTATGTGGGGTGGCCAGTCCTCTTCTGGCTATGCCGGGTGGAGATTATAACAGAACATGGCCAAGATGTTCAAATGTTCATAAATGACCAGCATGGTCGAATAATAATAAGGCAGAACAGTTTAAACTGGATCAGCAGCACGGTCAGGTGGACTGGGGACAGCAAGGAGTCATCATGTCAGGTATTCCTGGGGCATGGTCCTCCGAAGGAGAGAAAGAAAGAGAGAATTAGAGAGAGCATATGTGGGGTGGCCAGTCCTCTTTTGGCTGTGCCGGGTGGAGATTATAACAGAACATGGCCAAGATGTTCAAATGTTCATAAATGACCAGCATGGTCGAATAATAATAATAATAATAATAATAATAATAATAATAATAATAATAATAATAATAATAAGGCAAACAGTTGAAACTGGAGCAGCAGCACGGCCAGGTGAACTGGGGACAGCAAGGAGTCATCATGTCAGGTAGTCCTGGGGCATGGTCCTAGGGCTCAGGTCCTCCGAGAGAGAGAGAGAGAGAAAGAAAGAGAGAAGGAGAGAATTAGAGAACGCACACTTAGATTCACACAGGACACCGAATAGGACAGAAGTACTCCAGATATAACAAACTGACCCTAGCCCCCCGACACATAAACTACTGCAGCATAAATACTGGAGGCTGAGACAGGATGGGTCAGGAGACACTGTGGCCCCATCCGAGGACACCCCCGGACAGGGCCAAACAGGAAGGATATAACCCCACCCACTTTGCCAAAGCACAGCCCCCACACCACTAGAGGGATATCTTCAACCACCAACTTACCATCCTGAGACGAGGATTGCTCCTATTCTGGTGGCACGAGATCACCTCTTAGGGTGAGCCAGGTGATTTGCCCAGGAAAACAGGCAAAGGTACCACTCCTTACCCCCTGCCACCACTAATGAGCTTGGCTGCAGCTGGCCCATACAGCTCACCCAGATTTGTGGACAGAGCACTGGTCAGTTGACTGCCAGGCTGGCAAGTTGAGTTCAGAGCAGATCCCAAAGGGATGGCTTGTTGTTTGCTTCTTCTATGAAATAGAATGGCATGACGCTGCATCTTGGAGGTCTGTATTTCCCCTTTGACCTGTAAAGATCCTAGTTCTCACCAATCCGTCTTCATCTTCCTTCCTGTTCTGCTATCTTGTTTCAGTGGATAGAGCTTAAGGTAAGACAAGGGAGTGATCCTACTTCATGCATTCCTTGAAGATCATCTATTCACTATTCAGTTATATGATTTTCGTGTTGAATATTTGATTTTCATTGTCATCTCACTCAGGCGGTCATTTAGTAGGAAAGAAGAAATGACTTTATGCTCTGTTTTATATAAATATATTATCTCTGTCCTTCTCAGGCCCACAAACTGGAGGAGAAAGAGAACCAGGTGAAGAAACAAGATGCACTCTTCAGGGAACAGGTCGCCAAGCTGGAAGAAAAGGTACACGACACACGGACATACAAATGTCTCACACACACACACGGCCACAGCCTCTGTTATTATTCCTGTCATATTGTGTTATTACTGTACACACTGTAGAAAGGTTTGTGGTCATATGCACATCCTTAAAGGTAGGTGCTGGACTAAGGAAGGATCCTAGAGAAGAATAAAGGCCCGTACACTGAATTTGCTCCCAATTGCCACCTTTTTATTGACAATGTTTAGATCCAAAAAGCATCTTCTTCAGGTCAAAATGACTGTGTACACTGCGTTGCAGCATTGCATCTACAGTTGAAGTCAGAAGTTTACATACACTTAGGTTGGAGTCATTAAAACTCGTTTTTCAACCACTCCACAAATGTTTATAGTTTTGGCAAGTCGGTTAGGACATCTGCTTTGTGCATTTTTCCAACAATTGTTTAGACAGATTATTTCACTTATAATTCACTGTATCACAATTCCAGTGGGTCAGAAGTAAACATACACTAAGTTGACTGTGTCTTTAAACAGCTTGGAAAATTCCAGAAAATGATGTCATGGCTTTAGAAGCTTCTGATAGGCTAATTGACATAATTTGAGTCAATTGGAGGTGTACCTGTGGATGTATTTGAAGGCCTACCTTCAAACTCAGTGCCTCTGCTTGACATCATGGGAAAATCAAAAGAAATCAGCCAAGACTTCAGAAAAAAATTTGTAGAACTCCACAAGTCTGGTTCATCCTTGGGAGCAATTTCCAAACGCCTGAAGGTACCACGTTCATCTGTACAAACAATAGTATGCAAGTATAAACACCATGACACCACGCAGCCATCATACCGCTCCGGAAGGAGACACGTTCTGTCTCCTAGAGATGAACGTACTTTGGTGCGAAAAGTGCAAATCAATCCGAGAACAACAGCAAATGACCTTGTGAAGATGATGGAGGAAACAGGCACAAAAGTATCTATATCCACAGTAAAACGAGTCCTATATCGACATAACCTGAAAGGCCTCTCAGCAAGGAAGAAGCCACTGCTCCACAACCACCATACAAAAGCCAGACTACGGTTTGCAACTGCACATGGGGACAAAGATCATACAATTTGGAGATATGTCCTCTGGTCTGATGAAACAAAAAAAATAACTGTTTGGCCATAATGACCATCGTTATGTTTGGAGGAAAAAGGAGGAGGCTTGCAAACCGAAGGACACCATCCCAACCGTGAAGCACGGGGGTGGCAGCATCATGTTGTGGGGGTGGTTTGCTGTAGGAGGGACTGGTGGTACACTTCACAAAATAGGTGGCATCATGAGGGAGGAAAATTATGTGGATATATTGAAGCAACATCTCAAGACATCAGTCAGGAAGTTAAAGCCTGGTCACATAGGTCTTCCAAATGGACAATGACCCCAAGCATACTTCCAAAGTTGTGGCAAAATGGCTTAAGTACCACAAAGTCAAGTTATTGGAGTGGCCATCACAAAGCCCTGACCTATAGAAAATTTGTGGGCAAAACTGAAAAAGCGTGTGTGAGCAAGGAGGCCTACAAACCTGACTCGGTTACACCAGCTCTGTCAGGAGGAATGGGCCAAAATTCACCCAACTTATTGTGGGAAGCTTGTTGAAGGCTACCCAAAACATTTGACCCAAGTTAAACAATTTAAAGCCAATGCAACCAAATACTAATTGAATGTATGTAAACTTCTGACACACTGGGAATGTGATGAAAGAAATAAAAGCTGAAATAATTTTTTATGGGATTAAATGTCAGGAATTGTGAAACTGAGTTTAAATGTATTTGACTAAGGTGTATGTAAACTTCCGACTTCAACTCTAAATGCTGACACACCACCTTACTTTCCCTACAATGCATGACCGCTCAGTAGGCACAGTCATACCAGTGTCCTACAGCTTGTCAACAGTCCAACAGCTGTTGTGTTGTTCCCCTCGTTAACAGAGTGCTCAGTTCTTCAAAGTCACCACAGAGAACTTCAAGAAGGGCAGAGAGGACGCCCACAACACCTTCAAGTGAGTAGCATCGTTATTGGGGCTGGGATTTGCCAGGGACCTCCCAAAATGATTGTATCGCTATACTTAGGTGTCGGTTCGTGACTTTGATTTTATTGCAATTTGATGTTGCTAAGGCTGCCACAATAACCGTGTTACCGACAGTTATGGATGAAGAAATACAATTACCGCTATAACCGAACGAACAGCTGACTGAAGACGGGATGGTTAGGTGTTCAGTCCGTTTCTACGGTAACTTGGACTCTTAACAACGAGATGAAGCTGTGTTACGCCTTGCTGAAACAAGCAAGGTGTTGTAGCAAACAATGAATAGGATGGGCTTGGAACCTCTAACCCTGGCAATTTGATAGGTAAACTCATGGGTACAGTGACTGCCTGGTATTGTGATGCAATAATTTCCATGGTAATGGAGAATGTTCATTCTAATTATGTTAACTGATGTGGCTCATGCAACGGAATGTTTTTATGTCCGTTGAGTTGAATCAACAAATCACAGCACATATTGATGGGTGCATTTCCTGCTTTTACGTCCTCCTTTGTTCCTATGGATACACTCGCAATGGCCGCCAGTCCACCCATTATGCCATCATTGACTTGAATTCAAACACCCGTTCTATTCATTCTAATTTTATGGAATCACATGCAGTTAGGAGAAGAGGAGAAAATGTACATCCATTTTTATTTTGTCTTATATATATTCAAACTGTTATTACCATGGTAATTTGGCTGGTCAATTACCGTCATCCAAAATTCCATGACCTTCACAGATCTACATATGCTCACCATATGTCTGCTACAGAGGGACACGCGACAGCATGACAAAATTAGTTTTGATCAGTCGTGGAAATAAAAGTGCTGGAAAACATGTTGGATTACTATTTAAAAAGATGGAGAACAAGCTATAGGATGAAAAATACCGGCGTTTTGTCGGAGATACAGCCGACTAACTCTACCTAACAATTTTTTTTAAAAAATAAAAATCAATACTTGGAGTCAAGTATCGATTTATAATATCGTCCAAAAATCATATCGCGATATGTAACTATCTGTTTTGGTCTCCCCATTGCTCATCGTTTCACTGGGTCGTGGGCTTAAGGTTTTTATTTCCTATTTAACCTGGTAGGTTATTGAGAAAACATTCTGTTGGACAAAAACAAACTGTCTTGACTGGGCAGACTATGGTATAGTAGGATGTGTCTATAATCTCTCTCTCTCTCTATTCCCAGGCGTGTTGACATCAAGCCAGTGTGTGGTGACCTGCAGAGTCAGATCCTGAAGTGCTACAGGGAGAACACTGGACAAACCCTCACCTGCTCTGGCATCGCCAACTTGTACATGAAGTGTGTGGACAACCACAAGGTCTCACACATCTTTATTTCTCTCTGAAAAACACACACACAGACTGAAAGTGAAACACACACCTCTATTGTGAGCTGACATTTTAGTCAAGCCCTGTTCTTCTTCTTTGTTTTTCAGACTAAGAGCATTGGAGGTTAGAAGAGCCTAATTTTTCACCAATGGCGTTACTGTTTAACTAGAGGGACAGGAGCTGAACGCCATCAGCCATCGAGACGCACCAAAAACCAGTTGAACTGTTCTGAGACCATGACCACCACAGCTGAAGACACTCCTGCTCCACCATCCCTTCCTCCCATCCATGGTATCTGTATTAATCCCCCCCCCTCCCCCCGAGAGGGTCAGAGGTAGAATGAGGAGCCCATGTCCTGACCCAGTACAGGCTAGAGGCTGGTACTGATGTTAAAGAGAGCGCACAATATGGTTCTTGGGTACACAAATGGACAGTGCTACTAGCACTACACTGACAGAAAATGGACATTGTTACCATGACTACACAATGACAGGAAATGGAACCGGAAATGCAACACGTGCACTACACTATGACAGAAAATGGACATTGTTACCATGACTACACTATGACAGGAAATGGAACCGGAAATGCAACACGTGCACTACACTATGACAGAAAATGGACATTGTTACCATGACTACACTATGACAGGAAATGGAACCGGAAATGCAACATGTGCACTACACTATGACAGAAAATGGACATTGTTACTGTGACAGGAAATGTGAGACATCTCATCCCTGACTGAATATAAAATGCTTTATACATCTCCACCAATGGAAATATTGGGATTACGCTTTTGCCATTGACAGCAGTATGAAACATAATGGAATGGCCAAGTTGTGAAAGATATTGTGCATTGTTTGTTTGTTGAGTTAATACGCACCTATGCCTTAATGTCCTATCAAAACACAAATGTTGCCTATGGAAAAAAAATATTGTAATTTTGATCTTTATTGTTATAAAATACAAACGGATATGGGGGTGGAAACTGACTGTGCCTTCCAAATGACATCCTATTCCCTGTGAAGTGCACTACTTCATAGTGCACTTCACCATTTCATAGTGCACTACGACCAAGTGTGAGGTCTGGCCCATGGGCTCGGGCCAAAACTAGTGCAAAAGTAGTGCATAGTGTGTAATTTGGGCCAGACGTCACACTTGGTCGCCACAGACCAAACCAAGACATATTTGTCACATTGTTCATGGAGGGTGTGAACGGGAGTTGTTCGGAAACCCCCATCAGCCTTCCTATTGGAATTTATATTGTTTCAGCTTTAAGAATGTTTATTGGAAATATAACAAAATTGCTTTTTTGAGTAGCACTGCCCTCCTGTGGACATGGTTAGAATTACGCATTTTATATATTTTTATTCAACCTTTTATTTAACTAGGCAAGTCGGTTAAGAACAAATTCTTATTTACAATGATGGCCTTCCCTGGCCAAACGCAGACGACGCTTGGCCAATTGTGCGCCACCCTATGGTACTCTCAATCACGGCCGGATGTGATACAGCCTAGATTCGAACCAGGGACTGTAGTGACGCCTCTTGCCATAGACCGCTGCGCCACTGGGGAGAGGATAGCAAGTAAACAATTGACCCAAAATGGCACTCTTTTTGAAGGGTTGTTTTAACTTAATCACATCCAGTGTACCCTACTTGTGTGGAAATGTATCATCTTCCGATACCTGTCGCTGCGTATTATCTACTGCGCTTGTGTTTTGGCCATTAGATTGCGCACCTTTTTCCGAGTACTGCAGCATGCAGAGATCGGGCGACCCGTGTACATACTCAACTGTAGGTCTACCACATCTGTTGCATGTCGGATTTCTAATCTACCACTTCGGAGTTCCCTTAAATGTCCAAAGAGAGAATACGCACATTATCGCATGGATACGATGACAGAATAGATACGGAAAAGCAAAGTGCGCAACGGACCACAAAAACATCGGTCAAAGCGAGCGCACGGAACTTCCCACCTCCATCCATTCCACTCGGAACGGCATAAGTGCGGTGGACCACACCATCCGCGACTCGCGCTTCATCTGCAGGGCGGGGAGACGGACACCTGCACGGAAGCTTCGCCATTTGCTTGTACATGCAAGTTTGACATTTTATTTTATCTTAATTTCAATTATATAAATACAATTATTTACTGTATCCCAGTTGGATTATTTGATGCTGAAGTGTGGTGTTTTATGCAGATTCTAAGTAAGCTAGGCTAATATATTTAATTGTAGCTACAATAACGGTGGCCAACGATGGTAATTTGTTTTTATTAAATAGTCCTATAGAAATGTTTTTGTAGACTAGTGTGACTAGAGGAATTGATGCTGCGCAATGTTTTTGTAGACTAGTGTGACTAGAGGAATTGATGCTGCGCAATGTTTTTGTAGACTAGTGTGACTAGAGGAATTGATGCTGCGCAATGTTTTTGTAGACTAATGTGACTAGAGGAATTGATGCTGCGCAATGTTTTTGTAGACTAGTGTGACTAGAGGAATTGATGCTGCGCAATGTTTTTGTAGACTAGTGTGACTAGAGGAATTGATGCTGCGCAATGTTTTTGTAGACTAGTGTGACTAGTGGAATTGATGCTGCGCAATGTTTTTGTAGACTAGTGTGACTAGAGGAATTGATGCTGCGCAATGTTTTTGTAGACTAGTGTGACTAGAGGAATTGATGCTGCGCAATGTTTTTGTAGACTAGTGTGACTAGAGGAATTGATGCTGCGCAATGTTTTTGTAGACTAGTGTGACTAGAGGAATTGATGCTGCGCAATGTTTTTGTAGACTAGTGTGACTAGAGGAATTGATGCTGCGCAATGTTTTTGTAGACTAGTGTGACTAGAGGAATTGATGCTGCGCAATGTTTTTGTTGCCAAAGGGAGGGTGTTTTCGTCAGCCGCCACACGTGTCTGACACTTGGGGCATTGCCCAACGTCCGCATTCCGCATCATGTTGCGCAGATACAAATCCAGTGCTGAAGTATTCGGAATAACCAGGAGGTGAATGTCTTTTATCTAGCAATACAAGAAAGTGAAGCCGTAATGAAAGCGTAAATAACTAGTGAATCCCACTGCTATTTAATGCACGTTACTCCTCAGTAGATGACCTGATAAATATATAATCCTCAACACTGCTTTCTACTCAAGATTTGCAGGAGACTGCCATGATTCTAGGAGATTCCAAAGTATGGGCTTCTATAGGCTATATGATTGTTCCTTCGGGTGAACCTGAAGTGTGCTAAATGTGTAGCAGCATGCTAAAATAATATCTGGCCATCAGTGGCCTTTATTAAGGGCTGGTATATAGGTGTATTCAATGTCCACCCCGTTTTTACCGACTTAAAATAAATGTGCTGTGGTACTTGGCTGCACCATGCTCTGTCACCAGGAGAGGGCCCTCTTTCTTAGACCCTTTTCACACTAGTGAGCCGAGCTGTACTGCACTGGCCTGGTTACACAACTAAAAGACTGAGTCAGTTTGACTCGTTCTGCCGTAAAGTAAAAAGCTGGGAACTCACCGGTTCTATTTTGCCTCCATTGACTGATGCTTTGCCATGCCTCCTACAGAGTGAGAGTCTTGGCAGTTCTTCTGTGCGCCAGACATCAGGGCATGTCTCTGTCTCGCCATTATGCTTATGGAAGAGTGTCTGACGGTGCATATTTCTGCCAGAAAATCTGGGTGTTTTTTTAGGCTTGTGTGTTTTGAGTGGGACTGGTAGTCAATGCCCTATTATAGTTCAAGCAGCATGAAGCAGATATGAGACAAAACCTAATCACATCCAGACCCATTAACCATTACAGAATATATTATAACTGAGTGTTGTGTTGGGGGCCATCACACTGGTGCCATTTTGTGTTTTACAAGTGTGTTTGTGAGATGACAGGAATCCGATAGAGAAGGTGGGTGGTCCAAGTGAGTTGTACCGTAGAGGTAGTGAGAGCAGGAGGAAACGGAAGAGGAAGTGGCTACCACACGACACATTTTAGAACACATTTTCAGTCCTTTCTCTTTTCGCATCTCTTGGCAACGAGTTCAGTTGCTGAGGTGTGAAGTCGTCACTCTGCAGGACCAGTCAGTGCGTCTCTGACAAGAAGATCATGTGGTAGTTCATTGTTAGGGATCCAATGCCAGAATATTTCAAGGGGGAACAGTATTGACCACAGTAATAGTTCTGTCTGTCTTAATAGAGCAAGTGTGTGTGTGTTTTTTTGTCTTCTGCCTCACTCTCCAACAGCTGCTTATGGGCTTCCCCACCTAATAGCAGACTGGGAAAACAAAACACTAAACCAAACTGTGGTCTGCATCTCCAAAACCAGACTAGACGTCTGTCTGCGCTCTACTCCATTACCCAAAGAGGATGCTGTGGTCAGAATAACATGGTGGTTTTCTGTGGTATTCTGTGGCTTGTTCTGTTTGTACATCATGGTTCTGACTGGTGCGGGTTTGACTTAACTGTTAGTGCACACCCATATACTCTGTGGTGTGTGTGTGTGTGCATGAGCCAGTAGTATAGTAATTGCTTATAAAGACCAGCGCATACTGCTGTCACTCAACTTGTATTAGAGATTGTAAATCCTCCCCCCATGTTGACCTGATTGCTCACTGAGGTACAGGAATTCACACATTTGAGATGCATGTTGTAAGATGTATGCAATAGCTAGATGTTGTACTGACTCGTACAATTACATCCGTGTCCATAGCAACATAATATGGGGAATGTTATGTCTTCAGATGTCAGATTTTGGTCAAAACATTCTAACGAGTGTGTTCATACAGCCGTGTTTCAGTATCCCAATCCCCTGTGTAAATGTGTATAGCTGCTCCAGCTGTATAGCTGTGTTTTATAAGAGCTACAATTGGCTATTATATTTGGTATTGTTGGTATTTTATTAGGATCCCCATTAGCTGTTGCAAAAGCAGCAGCTACTCTTCCTGGAGTCCACATGAAACATGACATAATACAGAACATCAATAGAGAAGAACAGCTCGAGGACAGAACGGCCTCATTTCATAGACGCAGGGCGTGCCCTAGTGATTGTTACCGAGGATGTATCTGTCTGCAGTCTGGAGACCACTCAGGGGTAGTATTTATTATATATATATATATATATATATATATATATATATATATATATATATATATATATATATATATATTTACTTACTACTGTTCAAAAGTTTGGGGGCACTTAGAAATGTCCTTGTTTTTTGAAAGAAAATATATTTTTGTCCATTTTAAAATAACATCAAAATGATCAGAAATACAGTGTAGACATTGTTCATGTTGTAAATGACTATCGCAGCTGGAAACGGCAGATTTTTTAAATGGAATATCTACATAGGCGTACAGAGGCCCATTATCAGCAACCATCACTCCTGTGTTCCAATGTCACCTTGTGTTAGCTAATCCAAGTTTATCATTTTAAAAGGCTAATTGATCATTACAAAACCCTTTTTTAATTAACTTAGCACAGCTGAAAACTGTTGTTCTGATTAAAGAAGCAATAAAACTGGCCTTCTTTAGACTAGTTGAGTATCTGGAGCATCATCATCTGTGGGTTCGATTACAGGCTCCAAATGGCCAGAAACAAATAACTTTCTTCTGAAACTCGTCAGTCTATTCTTGTTCTGAGAAATGAAGGCTATTCCATGTGAGTGTCTAGTTTGAGAAACAAGTCCTCAACTGGCAGCTTTATTAAATAGTACCTGCAAAACACCAGTCTCAACGTCAACAGTAAAGAGGCGACTCTGGGATTCTGGCCTTCTAGGCAGAGTTGCCAAGAGTTCCTCTGTCCAGTGTCTGATCTTTTTCCCATCTTAATATTTTATTTTTATTGGCCAGTCTGAGATATGTCTTTTTCTTTGCAGCTCTGCCTAGAAGGCAGGACAATGACTCTAAACCCACGGCCACGACAATGCAGGAGTGGCTTTGGGACAAGTCTCTGAATGTCCTTGAGTGGCCCAGCCGAGCCCGGACTTGAATCCGATCTAACATTTCTGTAGAGACCTGAAAATAGCTGTGCAGCAACGCTCTCCATCCAACCTGACTGAGCTTGAGAAGATCTGCAGAGGTGTGCCAAGCTTGTAGCGTCATACCCAAGAAGAATCGAGGCTGTTATCGCTGCAAAAGGTGCTTCTACAAAGTACTGAGTAAAGGGTCTGAATACTTATGTAAATGTGTTATTTCTGTTTTTACATTTGCAGAATTTTTTTATTTTTTATTGCTTTGTCATTATGGGATATTGTGTGTAGATTGAAGAGGTAAAAAAAAAAAAAATGTAATTAATTTTAGAATAAGGCTGTAATGTAACAATGTGGAAAAGGTCAAGGGGTCTGAATACTTTCCGAATGCACTGTATATCTTGTTTTTTAGCGTATTGTATTAAACTGAAACACCATCCTATGGCTTTTGACCTTTCTTATTTTGGCACTTTTTTATAACATATGGGTCTAATCAGCAGGGGACTCTCCAGATTTCCTGTTTTTAATATCACTGAAATAACTGTTTGATACATGGAATGTATGGCCCAGTACATCCCTGGGGCCAAGCTTCCTGCCATCCAGGACCTCTATACCAGGCGGTGTCAGAGGGTAGTGAGTACAGCCCAGTACATCCCTGGGGCAAAGCTTCCTGCCATCCAGGACCTCTATACCAGGCGGTGTCAGTGGAAAGTCCTAAAGTGTCAGACTCCAGCCACCCTTGTCATAGACTGTTCTCCCTGCTACCGCACAGCAAGCAGTACCGGAGCGCCAAGTCTGGGTCCAAGAGGCTTCTAAACAACTTCTACCCCGAAGCCATAAGACCGCTGAACATCTAATCTAATGGCTACCCAGACTATTTGCATTACCCCCCCCCCCCCCCTCTTTCTACACTGCTGCTACTCTCTGTTATTATCTATGCATAGTCACTTCAATAACTCTACCTTCATGTACATATTACCTTGACTAACCTGTGCCCCCTGTATATAGCCTCACTATTGTTATTTTACTGCTGCTCTTTAATGATTTATTATTTGTTGTTTCCCAGGTGTATTTTCCATTAAACAGTATGCTTTATTTGAGTTCAACCTGTAGTTGTTGGCTCTCTTCAAAAGTAAAAGATAATATTACTACTTAAGTTAAGAATTTTTTTAGATCTTCTTACCTTGTAAAGATTTTTGATGGTCTTTTTTATTTAATTTTAATTTCTAACTCAGATTTAACTTTTGCAGAGTATGATATTATCATTCCTCTAATGTACGCCTTAAAGGCATCCTAAATTATATTGGGGGTCGGCTTTTCTCTGTCCTCAATGTGTACATTTGTAATGGTAAAGGTTTTCATTATTTCATTTACGTATTTGATACATTTCAGGCTTTGAAGATGCGCTCTGTTCATATTCTGTCGTTAA